>NW_023270085.1:620524-824299 GCF_011800145.1 Mirounga leonina
TTTACAGTCATATTCCATCTCTTCATCATATTTACCCTTATTTTTGTACAAATATAAGCTTTTCTTTCTTTAAAATTTTGGGAGGCACTTTCTTCTAATAGACCAAAATACACCCAAAATCTAGTGTGTGTCACTGATCTATGCACCAGCTGATCATATTTGATCATAATCTGGTTTTTGTTTGTTTGTTTGTTTTTGTCTGTTTGTTTTTATCTTTTTCTTTTTTTTCTCTTTTCTTTCTTTCCCTTTCTTTTATCCCGGTTTCAGATCTCTTCTGATTTGTTTACTGTATATTTTTTTGGGTCGTTGTTACCCTGTTAGCATTTTGTTCTCTCCTTCATCTATTCTTCTCTGGACAAAATAACAAGATGGAAAAAATCACCTCAAAAAAAAGAACAAGAGACAGTAATGACTGCCAGGGACCTAATCAATACGGACATTAGTAAGATGTTAGAACTAGAGTTCAGAATGACGATTATAAAGATACTACCTGGGCTTGAAAAAACATAGAAGATACTAGAGAATCCCTTTCTGGAGAAATAAAAGAACTAAAATCTAACCAAAACATAATCAAAAAGGCTATTAATGAGGGGTAATAAAAAATGGAGGCTATAACTGCTAGGGTAAATGAGGCAGAAGAGAGAATTAGTGATATAGAAGACCAAATGATGGAAAATAAAAAGCTGAGAAAAAGAGACATAAACAACTACTGGATCATGGGGGCAGAATTCGAGAGATAAGCAATACCATAAGATGAAACAACATTAGAATAATTGGGATCCCAGAAGAAGAAGAAAGCGAGAGAGGGGCAGAAGGTATATTGGAGCAAATTATAGCAGAGAACTTCCCTAATTTGGGGAAGGAAACAGGCATCAAAATCCAGGAGGCACAGAGAACCCCCCTCAAAATTAATAAAAATATGTCAACACTCCGACATCTAATAGTAAAACTTATGAATCTCAGAGACAAAGAGAAAATCCTGAAAGCAGCTCGGGAGAAGAGATATGTAACCTACAATGGTAGAAACATTAGATTGGCAACAGTCCTATCCACAGAGACCTGGCAGGCCAGAAAGGACTGGCATGATATATTCAGAGAACTAAATAAGAAAAATATGCAGCCAAGGATACTATATCCAGCTAGGCTGTCATTGAAAATAGAAGGAGAGATAAAAAGCTTCCAGGATGCTTGACACAGGACCAGAGCATGGGGACCCAGCTAGATGGGATGGCAGGCACAGGGGACCTTCCTAAAGAGAACGTTGAGGGAGATGATATGCTTCACGCCAAAGCCCCACACAGCAGGTAAACAGGAACGCTAGGACTCTCTGTCATAAACACCGGAGCCCAATTCAATAAACTACACTAGAAAGGATCAGAAACATTCACAAAGGAAACGAACCATGTTCACTGAGAAACAACTGGCAGATTTAGAATTCTTGTTCAGCAAGAACCCATATCCCGCTCCCAGCCTTCAGAAAGAAATGGCCTCGAAACTGCAGATACATCCCACCGTACTGCAGGTTTGGTTCAAGAACCATAGAGCAAAAGTCAAGAAAGCCAAACAACAGCACTTAGCTGGGGTGGAAGTCAAGACCAGCTCTTCCAAGAGACACATGGATGCCGCTCCAGGAGCCCCCGATGGTGCCCACCCTGCTTCCCTAGTTTATACAGACCACCCCATACCTTCCTTCCAACTCAGCATATGCTCCAATTTTAAGGCTCTCCCAGACCATTCTTTTGGCCACAAAATAGTCCATTTCGGCTGCTGCCGAGATCCTAACATCTACTCCCTATGTCCCATTACAGAATCCCAAATTCTTTCCACAAGCTACACTGCTAATTCTTTGGGTTCTTCATCTCCACCAAGAACTTAGTGAGCAAAGCCATACACAAAAGGTCACCTACTGTAACGATTCACAATGATTCCAGATGAGAGACAGAGTCGGGATCTATGCAACATGGAGGCATTTCAGAAACGGGCTTCGTGAAAACAAAAGAAGACCCACAAGTGCCTGTGGGGTGGAATTGAGTGGCAAGAGTTGCTCAACAAACTATTGCGATGGGCATGTTTCATGTTGTAATTCGGATGGCAGGAACCTGCATGTATAAATTCATCCAAAGACACAGAACTGTAATATTGTATAACATACACCACAAAAAACAATCACGTGACAGGATGAAGCGTCAGCTAATGCCATGGCAGTAACCATTTTGCAATATATAAATGTATCAAATCAACACATCATACACCTTACACTTGTATCTCAGCCAAGCTGGAGACAATTTTTAAATTATATCTCAATAAATACATACAATGAGACTACTAAAAAAAATAAAAAAGCTTCCAGGACAAACAAAAACTAAAGGAATTTACAAACACCAAACCAGCCCTAAAAGAAATATTGACAGGGGTCCTCCAAGCAAAGAGAGAGCCTAAAAGTAACATAGACCAGAAAGGAACACACACAATATACAGTAACAGTCACCTTACAGGCAATAAAATGACACTAAATTAATATCTTTCAATAGTTACCCTGAACGTAAATGGGCTAAATGCCCCAATCAAAAGACACAGGCTATCAGATTGGATAAAAAAACAAGACTCATTGATATGCTGTCTGCAAGAGACTCATTTTAGACCCAAAGACACCCCCAGATTGAAAGTGAGGAGGTGGAAAACCATTTACCATGCTAATGGACACCAAAAGAAAGCTGGGGTGGCAATCCTTATATCAGACAAATTAGATTTTAAACCAAAGACTATAATAAGAAATGAGGAATGACACTATATCCTACTTAAATAGTCTATCCAACAAGAAGATCTAACAACTGTAAATATCTATGCCCCTAACATGGGAGCAGCCAATTATATAAGCCAATTAAAAACAAAACCAGGGTGCCTGGGTGGCTCAGTCATTAAGCGTCTGCCTTCGGCTCAGGTCATGATCTCAGGATCCTGGGATCGAGCTCCACATCCAGCTCCCAGCTCGGTGGGAGGCTGCTTCTCCCTCTCCCACTCCCCCTGCTTGTGTTCCCTCTCTCACTGTGCCTCTCTCTGTCAAATAAATAAATAAAATCTTTAAAAACAAAAACAAAAACAAAGAAACACATTGACAACAATACAATAATAGTAGGGGACTTTAACATCCCTTTCATCGAAATGGACAGATCGTCTAAACAAAAGATCAACAAGGAAATAAAGACTTTAAATGACACACTGGACCAAATGGACTTCACAGATATATTCAGAACATTCCATCCCAAAGCAACAGAATACACATTCTTCTCTAATGCCCATGGAACATTCTCCAGAATAGATCACATCCTAGGTCACAAATCGGGTCTCACCGGTACCAAAGATTGGGATCATTCCCTGCATATTTTCAGACCACAATGCTTTGAAACCAGAACTCAATCACAAGAGGAAAGTCAGAAAGCACTCAAATACATGAAGGGTAAAGAGCATCCTACTAAAGAATGAATGGGTCAACCAGGAAATTAAAGAAGAATTTTAAAAATTCATGGAAACCAATGAAAATGAAAACACAACTGTTCAAAATCTTTGGGATGCAGTAAAGGTGGTCCTAAGAGGAAAGTATATAGCAGTGCAAGCCTTTCTCAAGAAACAAGAAAGGTCTCAGATACACAACCTTACCCTCCACCTAAAGGAGCTGGAGAAAGAACAGCAAATAAAGCCTAAACCCAGCAGGAGAAGATAATAATAAAGATCAGAGCAGAAATCAATGAAATAGAAACCAAAAGAACAGTAGAACAGATCAACGAAGCTAGGAGCTGGTTCTTTGGAAGAATTAACAAGATTGATAAACACCTAGCCAGACTTATCAAAAAGAAAAGAGAAATGACCCAAATAAATAAAATCATGAATGAAAGAGGAGAGATCACAGCCAACACCAAAGAAATACAAATAATTATAAGAACATATTATGATCAACTATATGCCAGCAAATTAGATAATCTGGAAGAAATGGATGCATTCCAAGAGATGTATAAACTACCAAAACTGAACCAGGAAGAAACAGAAAACCTGAACAGACCTATAACCACTAAGGAAATTGAAGCAGTAATCAAAAATCTCCCAACAAACAAAACCCCAGGGCCAAATGGCTTCTCAGGGGAATTCTACCAAACATTTCAAGAAGAATTAATACCTATTCTTCTGAAACTGTTCCAAAAAATAGAAATGGAAGGAAAACTTCCAAACTTGTTTTATCAGGCCACCATTACCTTGATCCCCAAACCAGACAAAGACCCCATCAAAAAGAATTACAGACCAATATCCCTGATGAATATGGATGCAAAAATTCTCACCAAAATGCTAGCTAATAGGATCCAACAGTACATTAAAAGGATTATTCGCCACGACCAAGTGGGATTTATCCCTGGGCTGCAAGGTTAGTTCAACATCTGCAAATCAATCAATGTGATACAATACATTAAAAAAAGAAAGAACAAGAATCATATGATCCTCTCAATAGATGCAGAAAAAGCATTTGACAAAGTACAGCATCCTTTCTTTTTTTTTAAGATTTTTATTTATTTATTCATGAGAGACAGAGAGAGAGAGAGGCAGAGGGAGAAGCAGGCTCCCAAGGAGCAGAGAGCCCAATGCGGGACTCGATCCCAGGACCCTGGGATCATAACCTGAGCCGAAGGCAGACGCTTAACCATCTGAGCCACCCAGGCGCCCACAGCATCCTTTCTTGATCAAAACTCTTCAGAGTACAGGGATAGAGGGCACATACCTCAATATCATAAAAGCCATCTATGAAAAACCCACAGCGAATATCATTCTCAATGGGGAAAAACTGAGAGATTTCCCCCTAAGGTCAGGAACACGGCAGGGATGTCCACTATCACCACTGCTGTTCAACATAGTATTAGAAGTCCTAGCCACAGCAATCAGACAACAGAAAGAAATAAAAGGCATCTGAATCAGCAAGAAAGAAGTCAAACTCTCACTCTTTGCAGATGATATGATACTTTATGTGGAAAACCCCAAAGACTCCACCCCAAAACTGCTAGAACTCATACACGAATTCAGTAAAATGGCAGGATATAAAATCAATGCACAGAAATCAGTGGCATTCCTATACACCAACAACAAGACAGAAGAAAGAGAAATGAAGGAGTCGATCCCATTTACAATTGCACCCAAAACCATAAGATACCTAGGAATAAACCTAACCAAAGAGGCAAAGAATCTGTACTCAGAAAACTATAAAATACTCATGAAAGAAATTGAAGAAGACACAAGGAAATGGAAAAACGTTCCATGCACATGGATTGGAAGAACAAATATTGTGAAGATGCCAATGCTACCTAGAGCAATCTACATATTTAATGCAATCCCTATCAAAATACCATCAACTTTTTTCAAAGAAATGTCACAAATAATCCTAAAATTTGTATGGAACCAGAAAAGACCCCGCATAGCCAGAGGAATGTTAAAAAAGAAAAACAAAGCTGGTGGCATCACAATTCCGGACTTTAAGCTCTATTACAAAGCTGTCATCATCAAGACAGTATGGTAGTGGCACAAAAACAGACACCTAGATCAATGGAACAGAATAGAGAGCCCTGAAATGGACCCTCAACTCTATGGTCAACTAATCTTTGACAAAGCAGGAAAGAATGTCCAATGGATCAAAGACAGTCTCTTCAACAAATGGTGTTGGGAAAATTGGATAGCCACATGCAGAAGAATGAAATTGGACCATTTCCTTACACCACACACAAAAATAGACTCCAAATGGTTGAAAGACCTCAATGTGAGATAGGAGTCCATCAAAATCCTAAAGGAGAACAGGCAGCAACCTCTTCGACCTCAGCCACAGCAACTTCTTCCTAGAAACATCGCCAAAGGCAAGGGAAGCAAGGGCAAAAATGAACTATTGGGACTTCATCAAGATAAGAAGCTTTTGCACAGCAAAAGAAACAGTCAACAAGATCAAAAGACTACCAACAGAATGAGAGAGAACTTTGCAAATGACATATCAGATAAAGGGCTAGTATCCAAAATCTATAAAGAACTTATCAAACTCAACACCCAAAGAACAAATGAACCAATCAAGAAATGGGCAGAAGACATGAACAGACATTTCTGCAAAGAAGATATCCAAATGGCCAATAGGCACATGAAAAAGTACTCAACATCACTCAGCATCAGGGAAATCCAAATCAAACCTCAATGAGATATCACCTCACACCAGTCAGAATGGCTAAAATTAACAATTCAGGAAATGACAGATTTTGGTGGGGATGCAGAGAAAGGGTAACTCTCCTACACTGTTGGTGGGAATGCAAGCTGGTGCAGCCATTCTGGAAAACAGTATGGAGGTTCCTCAAAAAGTTTAAAGTAGAGGTACTGCATGACCCAGCAATTACACTACTGGGTATTTACCCCAAAGATACAAATGTAAGCATCAGAAGGGGTACATGCATCCCAATGTTTATAACAGCAACGTCCACAATAGCCAAACTATGGAAAGAGCCAAGATGTCCATCGACAGATGAATGGATAAAGAAGAAGTGGTATATATATACAATGGAATATTATGCAGCCATCAAAAGGAATGAAATATGGCCATTTGCAACAACGTGGATGGAACTGGAGGGTATTAAGCTGACCAAAATAAGTCAATCAGAGAAAGACATGTATCATATGATCTCACTGATATGAGGAATTCTTAATCTCAGGAAACAAACTGAGGGTTGCTGGGGTGGTTGGGGGTGGGAGGGATGAGGTGGCTGGGTGATAGACACTGGGGAGAGTGTGTGCTATGGTGAGCTCTGTGAATTGTGTAAGACTGTTGAATCACAGACCTGTACCTCTGAAACAAATAATACATTATATGTTAAAAAAAAAAAAAAGACGATAGCAGGAAGGGAAAAATGAAGGTGGAGAAATCGGAGAGGGAGATGAACCATGAGAGACTATGGACTCTGAGCAACAAACTGAGGGTTCTAGCGGGGAGGGTGGTGGGGGATGGTTAGCCCGATATGGGTATTAAAGAGGGCACGTACTGAATGGAGCACCGGGTGTTATACGCAAACAATGAATCATGGAACACTATATCAAAAACTAATGATGTAATGTATGGTGATTAACATAATATAAAAAAACATGATAGAAAAAAACATCTGGATTTAAATTGGTAACTACTAGTTATAGCAAAAACTAGGCAAATATCAACTAAATGAAAAAAGACAATAGATATCTATAGTAAGATGTTAGAGATGTTAGAATTATTAGACAATGGTTTAAACAGCTAGGATAAAAAAAGGCTGAAAGAAACTATTATGAACACACTTGAATCAAATGAAAAAATGGAAACTTTAGCAAAGAATAGTGTTAGCAAATAATTTGAAGATGTAAGGAAGAACCAAATGGAAATCTTAGAACTGAAAAAATACAGTAAGCAAAATAAGAAGCCCAGTGGTTGGCCTTAACAGCAGAATGTTGGGGACAGATGAAAAGAACCATTGAAATGGAAGTAAAACAATAAAAATAACCAACTATGAAGAAACAGAGAAAAGAGACTAGAAAAATTTAACAGAGCTTGTGGGCCTTGTGGGACTAAAACAAATGATACAACATTTATTCATTGGACTTCCAAGAAGAGAGGAAAATGAGGATAGGACAGCAAAAGTACTCAAAGAAACAATGGCTGAAAATGTCTCATAAATGGCATATGACTTAAATCACAGATTCAAGAGGCTGAATGAACTCCAAACAGGGTAAACATAAAAAAGAAACCCATAGCAAGACACTTTTTATTTAAACTTCTGAAAACTAAACACAAAGACAAAATTTTGAAAGTAGAGCAAAATGATACATTATTTATTACATAAAAATTATAATTCTTATTCAATCTATTGTTGAAAATTCTAGTTGGTGCTAAGGTAGAAAAATAAATAAATGGCATGCAGATTGGAGATTTAAAAAATGTAAAACTGCCCCTATTTGCAAGAAGACGTGATGTCTATGTCAAAAATCCCAAATAGCCTATAAAAAGAAAACTCCCCCTAAAGCTTATAAGATCAGCATGATTTCAAGATATAATATAAAGATTCAAGAATCAATTGTATTTCTATAAATGATCATGAAACCATGGATAGCAAAACTAAAAATACAAAAACAAAAAATAAAAAACAAATAAAGAAAATACTGTGTCATTTATAATCATTAAAAAATTAAATGCTTAGGTGTAAATCTAACAAATCATGTATAAGAGTTATGTGCTAAAACCTAAAGAACACTAATGAAACAAATCTAAAAAGATGATCTGAATAAATGGAGAAACACAGTGTTAATAGATCGTTAGATTCAAACTAGTAAAGATGTCAGTTCTTCACAAATTGAAATAAAGTTTTAATTCATTCTTACAAAGTTCCAGCTAGACTTTTTATATGTATAAACAAGATTATCCTAAATTTGTATGAAAAGGCAAAAGACCTAGAACAGCTAAAGCAATACTGAAAAAAAAAAAAAAAAAAAAAAACAATAAAAAAGTGGGAGGAATTTGTCTATGTGATTTCAAGATTTATTACACAGCTACAGTCATCAAGCATGTGTGGTACTGATGGAGAAATAGACACGCAAATCAACAGAACAGGAAACCTAGAAATTAACTGACACAAATATGCCCAACTGATATTTTACAAAAATGTAAAAGCAAGCCAATGGAGAAAAGAGAGCCTTTTAAACAAATGATGCTGGAATAACGGGATATCCTTAAGCAAAACTAATGAACTTTGAAATAAGTCTCACAATTTATAAAATAAAATTAACTCAACATTCAAAAAACAAATAATTCAGTAAAGAAATGGGCAGAAGACATGAACAGACATTTTTCCAAAGAAGACATACAAATGGCCAACAGACACATGAAAAAGTGCTCTATATCACTTGGCACCAAGGAAATACAAATCAAAACCACAATGAGATACCACCTCACATTAGTCAGAATGGCTAAAATTAACAAGTCAGGAAACAACAGATGTTGGTGAAGATGCAGAGAAAGGGGAAATCCTCCTACAGTGTTGGTGGGAATGCAAGCTGGTGCAGCCACTCTGGAAAACAGTAAGGAGGCTCCTCAAAAAGTTGAAAATAGAGCTACCCTATGACCCAGCAATTGCCCTACTGGGTATTTACCCCAAATATACAAATGTAGTGATCCAAAGGGGCACCTGCACCCCAATGTTTATAGCAACATTGTCCACAATAGCCAAATTATGGAAAGAGTCCAGATGTCCTTTGACAGATGAATGGATAAAAAAGATGTGGTATATATATACAATGGAATATTACACAGCCATAAAAAATGAAATCTTGCCATTTGCAACAGTGTGGATGGAATTAGAGGGTATTATGCTAAGCAAAATAAGTCAATCAGAGAAAGACAATTATCATATGATCTCACTGGTATGTGGAATTTAAGAAACAAGGCAGAGAATCATAGGGGAAGAGAAGAAAAAATGAAACAAGATGAATCCAGAGAGGGAGAAAAACCGTAAGAGACTCTTAATCATAGGAAACAAACTGAGGGTTGCTAGAGGGGAGGAGAGTGGAGGGATGGGATAACTGGGTGATAGACATTGGGGTGGGTATGTGTTGTAATGAGCACTGGGTATTTTATAAGACTGATGAATCACAGACCTCTACCCTGGAAACAAATAATACATTATATGTTAATTAATTGAATTTAAATAAAAAAAGAAATTTGAAGTATTTGCCTATGGGAACCAAGGTTAGTTTTTGAATGGACAAGCTAGGCTTTTCTCTACATAGCTGATATACAATGTTTGTCTCTTTTCTATCCTTCAGTGATAATGAGCACATGTGCAGAAGACTAAGAAAACTGGATCAATGGAACCCAGAAGGAGGACTGAACGAGACTTTACTGATGCAGGGAATCTTTTTGTTTTGCTTGTTTGTAGAAGGTTAAGGATCCCATTTTTTTATCATAAGGTATTTTAAAATCTATATAATTCACAAAAATAAATAACTTTATTTTTATTTAGGCACTAATATTGAAAACATTGTTAAATCACAAACTAATTCTGAGGTGTAATGAATATAAAATAATGTTAGATAATTTTAAAGCTATTTGAATTGGATCATAAAACTAAGTGGTTTTTATTGGTTCAGCTTTTAAGTTGGGACAAATTCATAAACTATTCTATATTTTGCACTCCATCTTTGCTCAAAGAAGCAAAAACCCATTTTGAAAAAAAACTATAAGAGATAAAAAATAAATTCAATAAACATATACTCAGCTAGTGAATATTTTATTTCAGTAACTCAGTAAATAATTAACAGTGAAATTAATTTCTTCTAATCTGTCAAAATGAAAGAAAATATCTTGCTGTTTGTCCTTTTTGTAAAAAAAAAAGTAATGTTAAATAGTATTACAGTGGATGTAATTTTAAAAAGTCAAGTATTCTAGAAGTCCATCCATAAAAAAATATAACAGGTTTGCTCTTGTAGTTTGGTTTTATTCTCTCAAATGATAGGAGAAAAAATAATACATCATACTATTGTGTTAAGGTAGCTAAACTTGTACACACACACACACACACACACAAAATAAGGGCTCATTAAATTTCTTTTTATCTAAGGCTTAGCTCCTTGGGTTATAACCATTCAGGATAAGGGTTCAAGTATGAAAATCCATTCTGCTTTTTTTTTTTTTTTAAGATTTTATTTATTTGACAGAGAGAGACACAGTGAGAGAGGGAACACAAGCAGGGGGAGTGGGAGAGGGAGAAGCAGGCTTCCCGTGGAGTGGGGAGCCCGATGCAGGGCTCGATCTCAGGACCCTGGGATCATGACCTGAGCCAAAGGCAGACACTTAATGACTGAGCCACCCAGGCGCCCCTCCATTCTGCTTTTAATAAGAGAAAGGATAAAAACCATATGATTGTTTCAATAGATGCAGAAAAAGCATTTGACAAAGTACATCATACATTCATGATAAAAGCCCTCAACAAAGTAGATTTAGAGTGAACATACCTCAACATAATAAAGGCCATATATGAAAACCTCACAGCAAACATCATACTCAATGGGGAAAAACTGAGAGCTTTCTCCCTAAGTTCAGGAACAAGACAAGAATGTCCAGTCTCACCACTTTTATTCACCATAGTACTAGAAGTCCTAGCCACAGCAATAAGACAACAAAAAGAAATAAAAGGCATCCAAATCAAGGAAGAAATAAAGCTTTTATTATTTGCAGATGACATAATATTCTATATAGAAAACCCGAAAGACTTCACAAAAAAACTACTAGAGCTGATAAATGAATTCAGTAGAGTCACAGGATAAAAAATCAATGTGCAGATCTTTTGTATTTCTATACACTAATCATGAAGTAGCAGAAGAAAAATTAAGAAAACAATTCCATTTAAATTTGCACCAAAAATAATAAGATACCTAGGAATAAATCTAACCAAAGAGATGAAAGACCTGTACTCTGAAAACCATAAAATACTGATGAAAGAAATTGAAGATGACACAAAGAAATGGAAACGACATTCCATGCTCATGTATTGGAAAAACAAATATTGTTAAAATGTCTATACTACCTAAAGCAATCTACAGATTTAATGCAATTCCTATCAAAATACCAACAGCATTTTCCACAGAACTAGAACAAACAATCCTAAAATTCATATGAACCACAAAAGACCCCGAATTGCCAAAGCAATATTGGAAAAGAAAAGCAAAGCTGGAGGCATCACAATTCTGGACCCCATGTTAGATTACAAAGCTATAGTTATCAGAACAGTATGGTCCTGGCACAAAAATAGAAACATACATCATTAGAACAGAACAGAAAACCCAGAAATAAACCTACAATTATATAGTCAATTAATATTTGACAAAGCAGGAAAGAATATCCAATGGGAAAAAGTGTCTTCAACAGTGTTGGGAACACTGGTCAGATACATGCAAAATAATAAAAATGGACCACTTTCTTACACCATACACAAAAATAAATTCAAAGCGGATTAAAGACCTAAATGTGAGACCTGAAACCATAAAAATTCTAGAAGAGAATGCAGGCCATAATGTGTCTGACATCAGCCTTAGCAACATTTTTCTAGATATGTCTCCTGAGGCAAGGGAAATAAAAGCAAAAATAAAGTATTGGGATTTCATAAAAATAAAAAGCTTATGCACAGTGAAGGAAACAATCAAGAAAACTAAAAGGCAACCTATGGAATGGGAGAAGATATTTGCAAATGGCATATCCAGTAAAGAGTTAGTATACAAAATATATAAAGAACTTATAAAACTCAGCACCCAAAAAAATGAATAATCCAATTACAAATGGGCAGAAGACATGAAGAGACATTTTTCCAAAGAAGATATTCAGATGGCCAACAGACACATGAAAAGATGCTCAACATCAATTATTATCAGGGAAATACAAATCAAAACTAAAATGAGATATCACCTCACACCTGTCAAAATGGCTAAAATAAAAAACACAAGAAAAAAACCCACAAGAAAGAACAAGCGTTGGCATGGATGTGGAGAAAAAGGAACAATTTTGCAGTGTTGGTGGGAATGTAGATTGGTGTGGCCACTCTGGGAAACAGTATGGAGGTTCCTCAAAAAGTTAAAAATAGAACTATCCTACAAACTAGTAATTGCCCTACTGTATATTTATCCAAAAATACCAAAACACTAATCCATAGGGATACATGCACCCCTATATTTATAGCAGCATTATTTACAATAGCCAAATTATGGAAGCAGCCCAAGTGTCCATCGATAGATAAATTGATAAAGAAGATGTGGTATATATATACAATGGAATATTATTCAGCCATAAAAAGAATGAAATCTTGACATTTGCAACAACACGGATGGTGATAGAAAGTATTATGCTAAGTGAAATAAGTCAGTGAGAGAAAGACAAACACCATATGATTTCACTCATATGTGGAATTTAAGAAACAAAACAAAGGAGCATAGGGAAAAAAAGAAAGAGAGAGGCAAACTAAGAAATAGACTCTTAACCAAAGAGATCAAACTGATGGTTACCAGAGGGGAGGTGGGTAGGGAGATGGATAAAATAGGTGATGAGATTTAAAGAGTACAGTTCTCATGAAGAGCATTGGGTGTTGTATGGAATTGTTGAATATTGTACACCTGAAAGTAATATAACACTGCGTGTTAACTATACTGGCATTAAAATTAAAAAAAATATATATATATATGATTAGGTTCAAGGAGAATTTAGAATAAATTCATAGATGATAGGCTGATAATAAATTAAGGACAGATAGGAATATACAAGGATGTCCTTAACTTTTTGAGGTTGATATCATGGATAGCATTATCCTACCACAATGATATATATCTTGACAGTTTTGTCAAGAATATTATGATTGAGACAGAAAGAGAATGACAGAAAGAGCAAGAGCAAGAGTGAGAGAAAGAGAGAGCACAAACAGTTGCAGTGGCAAGGGTAATAGTAAATTTTGTAGGGCCTATAAATATGACAAGGAAATTGACTCCGTTCAAAAGTAAAAAAAAACAAAACAACTTAAATTGTTTTAATGGTTTAGAATATTAATGGAAAGTTATATATAATGTATATGTGATCCATGAGTCTGGGGCAAGTCAGAAGTAGAACAAACAACATTCTGAACAGTGAGTTGTTGCTTTCTTTAGAACAAAGAATGTGCTGCTTGTACAGCTAAATCCAGAACTTTTAGTTTGAGAGACTGAGGAATCCACAATATCCTTTGCAAAACTTGTCAACTATACACTCTGTGAAAGGAAAGGGAAAAACCAAAAAAAAAAAAAAAAAAAGAACAAACCTCATGGCCAAAAGGTATTGCCATGAAGGCCAGTAAAATCCAAGGTACCACTTATTAACAGGGACACAAAGGAGTGATGGGTTAGGTCTTATGGTCTGCACCTTGCAAGAAAACAGAACAAAGATAAGGCATGTACTCGGAGTAAAACAATGAGATAACCACTCGGCATATACTCTCTGCAGACATAACTATATCTTAGTCATTTGGGGTGTCCTGGAACACCCAATGGACTGGTTTGCACAAAACATGTGCTCAATAAATATGTTTTGTCTTTTCTCTTCTTTTGAATAATAGTAGAAAAATAGGCTGTCATATGAAGACTTGCTATTAAGGTATGGTGATTCTTTTTCTTTCGTCTCCACCCCAAAACAAAGAAACAAATAATAGGAACATGTGTATAATAGAGCTCACTTGTTCCTTTCTTCTCTTACTACCTGCTCTCCTCCACAATGACAAAAAGATTAAAAAATGAGGACAAAAAATTAAAGACAAAGGTCAACCTCCTAATGTTTGAACTCAGACAAAAACCTGATTGCAATGATGAAAGTTTCTGTCAGATGTGTCATGTTGATACCAATGATCTAAATCTTTAATCAACAAAATATCATTGTTAGAAGAATTAAAATCAGAAAAGAATAGTGATCTCATTGCTACACATTCTACTCCCCAATTCATGGTTTTTCAAAGACCCAGGTTTATGGATGAAATGGTAAATATCTCTCCATCAAAAATGCATTTTATTTTGTACCCTAACATTGAAGTAATAGATAGTTGCAAAATAAGACAAGTTTATTCATAACATTTTTGCAGCCAAATATGTCAATTGGAACATAAGAACAACATTGTCTGGACAATATTATAAAGCCCAACAAGCCAAAAGTTACAAAGTAATTGGCAATAAAGAAGACAATTTCGGAATTAGAAGATAAAAGCTTATTTTCTAATTAAAGAATATATATATATATATATATATATATATATATATATATATATATACACATATATATATATATGGCATGGATATGGGTTAGAATGAGATGGGATAGAATGTAGCATGGTAGGAGAGATGGGATGTTCCCATGAATTTGTACTGTGACAGACTAAATATTGGTGCTTGGTATTTGAGTCCTGGCTTTGAGCCCAAGATATATTTTTGTCTTCAGGACAGAAAAGTAATACTTGGACACTTGCTAGGAAGCGAATCACAGGCTCAACAAATCAGGGGTATGAAATAATGTTACTTTCCTTATGTTGGGCTTACAGCAGTAGGAAACGTGCAAATAAAATTCTAATGAAAAGAAGTCATGCTGTATGGTCCTACTGAAGAAGCTTCACTCTAAGAACCACATGAGGATTTTCCACCATTTCAGTTTTTTTTTTTTAAGATTTTATTTATTCATTTGACAGAGAGAGAGATAGAGACAGAGAGGGCACAAGTAGGGGAAGAGGCAGAGGGAGACGGAGAAGCAGACTCCCTGCTGAGCTGGGAGCCTGACGTGGGGCTCGATCCCAGGACCTGGAGATCATGACCTGAGCTGAAGGCAGACACTTAACCATCTGAGCCATCCAGGCATCCCCATTTCAGTTATTTCTAATTTCTTGAAAAGGACCAGATTTTTTTTTTTTTTTAGATTTTTTTTTTTAAGGATTTTATTTATTTGACAGAGAGAGAGAGAGCACAAGTAGGCAGAACAGCAGGGAGAGGGAGAGGAAGAAGCAGGCTCTCCACGGAGCAGGGAGCCTGATGTGGGGCTCGATCCCAGGACCCTGGGATCATGACCTGAGCCGAAGGCAGACGCTTAACCGACTGAGCCACCCAGGCGCCCCAAAAAGGACCAGATTTGAGACCACTTCCAAGGCAAGCCACTTATATATTTCTCTTGAACTAATATAGACATACTCCATATTAATATTGAATATTAAATATGACTTTCATTCAAAATATCAAAGAAAGCTTCTTCATTTCCAGTTTAAGCCTTCATGTCTCACAGGCTAAGGGAAGTGATTAAAGCAGGTAAAAGAAAAGTGGAATTTGAGCCTATGAAGTATTAACCTAGAAAGGAAATAAACGGCCTAAAAGAAAAGCTAACTTCTGCTTCTCCATTTTGTTAGGGGAGAGGAAGACCTAATCTCTGTCTTCCACTGGTCTCTAGAAATACTGACAATAGTTTATAATACTTCACAAGATTTTTCTGGATTGAAGATTTTAAAAGATTTGAGCATTCAGTTTCAACCATCACTTCAAAGGTCAAAGGACGACTAACTCACAGCCAAATCACTGGAATCTCCAAGGCTTGCTTTTGACATTTCCGTGGTCTCTTTCTTATTCGTGGATCAAATCGGGCACAACTGAAGGGTGTTACTTGTACCACTCCAATTCTCTAACATAAGGAGTGTGTATACACAATATTTGTGTGTATACATACACACACATTGTGAAAGTTAAAAATAAGGCCTCAAAATTATAAAGGAGATTGATATTCAGCCTCCTGATTTATTCCCCCAAATAATATGCACAGGCAAACACACATATACATGCAATGCATTAGATGGTCCTGTTCTCTTAAAACATTTAATCCCAGAGAGGAAGCAGTATATATTTTGAGAAATTCTGAAGACATTTCTTTAAGAAAAACTTCATGTGGATAATACATTTTCAAAGGTGAGAAAAGGAACACATTTTTTTCTCTTTCTTTCTAGGTTTTTAAATTGTTCTACTTCCAGGAGGAAAAAAAATCATGACTGTCTACCCCATTTAAAGAAAAAATTCTCAGCAAAAAGGAAGGATGGAAGTAAGGAAGAGAAAGAAAATGGCTGATGCATAGAAAATGGCTGATGCATAAAATGTCATTGTTATATCAGATATGGTGTGAATCCCTTTGCCTGGATTCATAAACTCACTAAGTTTCAAAACTGTTCCATTTTATACTGCATCTGCAATGTGCCATTACTTTGCCAAGAAATGGGTAAAGCCTCTGCTTTTGAACATCACAAATTATTTCTATTACTCTGTTCTGTTACATTCTCATGTACTTTTTTAATAAAGAAGAAGGGGAAATCCAAATGGCCATAAAAAAAACAAAAACAAAAAAACAAACAAAAAACAAACCTGAAACCCAAATGGAGTGTATTTTCTAGCCACCCCAAAGGTATCCTTTCCCCATACCAGTATTACACAGTACTACTCAGTTCAGCACCATGTTGGTATTGTGTCTTTTAGTTTGTTTGGCTCTTGTTTTTCTTACTGACCTTTATTACATTGTCCTCTGTAAGTGTGCTTTTACTCTTACCTTCCCATCTAGATTGTGAGCAGAGGTAATATTTCCCCCTTCTTTTATCCCTCATAGAACACAGCCTAGTATTGGGTATACAGTAGAGGCCCAATAAAAATCTGTTAATGAAGTGATAACATACCACTGATGTCACAGGTTACTTCACCAGAAACTGATCACCCTTCCTATGCTTCCTTTCTCCCTCCCTTTCCCTCCCCTTCCTTTCCTTCTGTCCTTCTTTCCTTAGGGTATTATATTTATTGTGGGCCTACTATGTGTCTTGCATTATAATGCCATGAAAATTAGTATAAGTCACAGATTTTCCTTTCAATGAACTTACACTTTACAGGGAAATAATATTTACATGAGGAACTATTAAGATTGGGGTGCCTGGCCATCTATGAAAAACCTACAGCAAATATCATTCTCAATGGGGAAAAACTGAGAGCTTTGCCCCTAAGGTCAGGAATGCAGCAGGGATGTCCACTATCACCACTGCTATTCAACATAGTATTGGAAGTCCTAGCCACAGCAATCAGACAACAAAAAGAAATCAAAGGCATCCAAATTGGCAAAGAAGAAGTCAAAATCTCACTCTTTGCAGATGATATGATACTTTATGTGGAAAACCCAAAAGACTCCACCCCAAAACTGCTAGAACTCATACAGGAATTCAGTGAAGTGGCAGGATATAAAATCAATGCACAGAAGTCAGTGGCATTCCTATACACCAACAACAAGACAGAAGAAAGAGAAATTAAGGAGTCGATCCCATTTACAATTGCACCCAAAACCATAAGATACCTAGGAATAAATCTAACCAAAGAGGCAAGGATCTGTACTCAGAAAACTATAAAATACTCATGAAAGAAATTGAGGAAGACACAAAGAAATGGAAAAACGTTCCATGCTCATGGATTGGAAGAACAAATATTGTGAAGATGTCAATGCTACCTAGAGCAGTCTACACATTCAATGCAATCCCCATCAAAAAACCATCCACTTTTTTCAAAGAAATGGAACAAATAGTCCTAAAATTTGTATGGAACCAGAAAAGACCCCACATAGCCAGAGGAATGTTGAAAAAGAAAAGCAAAGCTGGCGGCATCACAATTCCGGACTTCCAGCTCTATTACAAAGCTGTCATCATCAAGACAGCATGGTACTGGCACAAAAACAGACACATAGATCAATGGAACAGAATAGAGAGCCCAGAAATGGACCCTCAACTCTATGGTCAACTCATGTTTGACAAAGCAGGAAAGAATGTCCAATGTAACAAAGACAGTCTCTTCAACAAATGGTGTTGGGAAAATTGGACAGCCACATGCAGAAGAATGAAACTGGACCATTTCCTTACACCACACACAAAAATAGACTCCAAATGGTTGAAAGACCTCAATGTGAGACAGGAGTCCATCAAAATCCTAAAGGAGAACACAGGCAGCAACCTCTTTGACCTCAGCCGAAGCTACTTCTTCCTAGAAACATCGCCAAAGGCAAGGGAAGCAAGGGCAAAAATGAACTATTAGGACTTTATCAAGATAAAAAGCTTTTGCAAAGCGAAGGAAACAGTCAACAAAACCAAAAGACAACCGACAGAATGGGAGCAGATATTTGCAAATGACATATCAGGTAAAGGGCTAGTATCCAAAATCTATAAAGAACTCATCAAACTCAACACCCAAAGAACAAACAATCCAATCAAGAAATGGGCAGAAGACATGAACAGACATTTTTCCAAAGAAGACATCCAAATGGCCAACAGACACATGAAAAAGTGCTCAATATCGCTTGGCATCAGGGAAATCCAAATCCAAACCTCAATGAGATACCACCTCACACCAGTCAGAATGGCTAAAATTAACAAGTCAGGAAACGACAGATGTTGGCGGGGATGCGGAGAAAGGGGAACTCTCCTACACTGTTGGTGGGAATGCAAGCTGGTGCAGCCACTCTGGAAAACTGTATGGAGGTTCCTCAAAAAGTTGAAAATAGAGCTACCATATGATCCAGCAATTGCACTACTGGGTATTTACCCCAAAGATACAAAAGTAGGGATCCGAAAGGGTACGTGCACCCCGATGTTTATAGCAGCAATATCCACAATAGCCAAACTGTGGAAAGAGCCAAGATGTCCATCGACAGATGAATGGATAAAGAGGTGGTATATATATACAATGGAATATTATGCAGCCATCAAAAGGAATGAGATCTTGCCATTTGCAACGACGTGGATGGAACTGGAGGGTATTATGTTGAGTGAAATAAGTCAAACAGAGAAAGACATGTATCATATGATCTCACTGATATGAGGAATTCTTAATCGCAGGAAACAAACTGAGGGTTGCTGGAGTGGGGGGTGGGGTGGGAGGGATGGGGTGACTGGGTGATAGACACTGGGGAGGGTATGTGCTCTGGCAAGCGCTGTGAATTGTGCAAGACTGTTGAATCTCAGATCGGTACCTCTGAAACAAATAATGCAATATATGTTAAGAAAAAAAAAAGAAGAAGAAGAAGGTAGCGGGAGGGGAAGAATGAAGCGGGGGAAATCGGAGGGGTAGATGAACCATGAGAGACAATGGACTCTGAAAAACAAACAGGGTTCTAGAGGGGAGGGAGGTGGGAGGATGGGTTAGCCTGGTGGTGGGTATTGAGGAGGGCACGTTCTGCATGGAGCACTGGGTGTTATGCACAAACAATGAATCATGGAACACTTCATCTAAAATTAATGATGTAATGTATGGGGATTAACATAAGAATAAAAAAAAAAAGATTGGGGTGCCTGGGTGCGCAATAGGTTAAGCATCCAACTCTTGGTTTCGGCTCAGGTCGTGATCTCAGGGTTGTGAGATTGAGCCCCGTGTCAGACTCTGCACTCAGCATGGAGTCTGCTTGGGGTTCTCTCTCCTTCTCCCTCTGTCTCTCCTGCCTGTGCACTCTCTCTCTCTCTAAAAATAAGAATAATTATAAATCTTTAAAAAAACTATTAAGATTCTGTGTCTCAATAAATGGTAAAGACAATGGGTATTATGAGTTCAGAAAAGGGGACATTATTAGGCTTAATTTAGTTAAAGGAGGTCTCTTAGAAGAGAATCTATTAGAAATGAGCTCTGGAGGCACCTGGATGGCTCAGTCAGTTAAGCATCTGCCTTCGGCTTAGGTCGTGATCCCAGGGTCCTGGGATGGAGCCCCACATCTGGCTCTCTGCTCAGCCAGGAGTCTGCTTCTCTCTCTCCCTCTGTTCTTCTCCCTGCTTGTGCTCTCTCTCTCTCAAATAAATAAATAAAATCTCAAAATAAAAAGGAAATGAGCTCTGGAACAATAATATATGCCTCACAGTGCTCTTGCAAATACTAAGTAGGCTAATGAATTTGAAGGCTTAACACAGTGTCTTAAACATGGTAAATAATCAACAAGTAGTATATATAATGACAAGTACGATGATGGAAAAAAGATGAAAAAGAGGATTGGATAGAAGATGAGGCTTGCAATTTTTAGGTAGTAGAAAGCCTCTAAGCAAACAGTAGATTTTAGTAATAAGCATGGCATGATGGGAACAACAGTAATGATAAAATAGAGGACTCATTGTGAGGAATAAAAATAACAGAGGAAGGTCCATGTCAAGATTGAGGAGGACTTTGAATGTCAGGCTGATGCATTAAAACTTACTTTTCTATAGGCAGTGAGGAGCCCTTGGCATTTGATGTTTTCTTATTGTGGTATAATGGTTCTTTATATATTTTCACTAAGACAGGTATACCATGTACCTATATTTCCCCAATGCAACTCAGTTCAAAGAAAGATTCAGACAACCAAATGAAAGTTTTTATCTAAAGTTGTATACTGGAGCACCTGGGTGGCTCAGTTGGTTAAGTGTCTGCCTTCAGCTCAGGTCCTGATCCCAGTGTCCTGGGATCAAGTCCCGCATCGGGCTCCCTGCTCCATGGGGAGCCTGCTTCTCCCTCTGCCTCTACCTTCCTCTCTCTCTCTCTTATTTATAAATAAATAAAATCTTTAAAAAATAATGTTGTCTATTAAGTGGATTGACAGTTTCTCTTTCTGATTCCAGCCTCTTACCCCTTGCCTAAGAATGACGAGCCAAATGGTTATTTTGATGTAGACATAGCAAACATGGCTTCAAAGACATACACTCAATGAAGGCCAAGTGAGAAAATTATGGATTACACTGAAATTATTGTATGGAATCACATTCTCCCATATTGCATCACATTCTGAAATTATAAAACAATAATTAGCTATTAAATTAGACTCAAACAATGTGCCAAATATCGTGCAAAGCCTCTGCATGCTCTCAAATGGTCTGTCCAGGAGAGTGAACACAAAACTGAAAAGTGGGAGAATTAGCAAAAGGAGAAAATAAATAGTTGAAAAAGAGAGGAAGAACAGTGGGGCAGAGTCATATTTTTCAATAATTTAAGAGGGTAAAGAAGTCATACAATAAACTTCCATAATGAGGAATAACTCAGAAATTGAAACCTCATTAAGTGGAAATACAATGCAAAAAACACATTGTAAAACTAGCACCTTAGGGGGCATGGTGCAAATAAAGATACAGGCTTCATAGAATCACAGAATTTAAGAAAAATCTTGAGATATCCTTTTGCCCATATTCCTGATCTAACCTCACTTCAATCATCTCAGACAAGAGAGAATCTATCCTATTTGAAACCAAACTGTAAAACCGCCCAGAGGTAATTTCTTAACTTCCACAGTGATGTATTCTGATGTGTGACAGCCTTCACTGCCAGTAATTTCTTTCTTAAACTTTCTCATTCTATATTGTCATTTCCTGTGGCTCCACCCTCACTGCAGATGGGGAGCATCTGGTCCTAATGATTGCCCTTCAGGTCCTAGAAGATCATTACTAAATCACCTCTTAGCCAGCTTTTCTACGGGCTGAACAATCTCAATTCCCTTTGGTTTTCTCTTCAGTTTATTTTCCTGCTGTTTATCATTTCTTCTCTGGGATAGCTTTATAATAAGAAAAACAATCTTGCTGTATTCCATGCCAAATAATCATGCAATTAAAGCTCTAACTTAAAAAAAAGAGCATATATCCGCCCAGGCTTCTAAGGCCAAGAATATTTTAAAAATTAGCCTTTTTTTTTTTTCTTTTCTCGATGACAAATGCCAGTGGAAAATCTTACTTAACCTAAAAAACAGTATTTCTCTAAGGAGTTGAACTGTGTAGAAGAATTATTTTTGCTGTGGACAGAAATCAACCTTTTTTTTTTTTTTCTGTCTTAATGGGTAAATCGTGTAGTTACATAAAAGGAAAAATTACTCAAAATGCCACTGACATAGGAAGTTCTACCAACTTACATAGCCTCAGACAAGGGTTATATTCCTGAACTCTGAACCCACCTTTCCTAGTTCTCCTCAGTATCCCAAATAAAGCTAATGTTGGAAGAAAATCTCCAGGCCTTCAAATGATAAAGTAACACTTTCCCTAAAACCTAGGGGAAAAATACTGTCAGAAGGTTGAGAAAGTCATAATCAATTTTAAAATATAGTAAGTCAACTGTGACTCACCCCTGCAATTCAGATGAAACCTTTATGAACTGTTTCTAAGGCAATATAATTTACCAACCTAATTGTACATTATGTCATTTATAAAACTTTGATGGTTTGTCTCTTCACTTGGAAGCTGAGCCCTTAGGTCCCTGTTTGAATTAGGTGTTAAGTCCCATATTAAAGAACGTAAGATTATCATGTGAACTTTTTAGTTTAATTCTATTACATAGGCACTGAGAACCTTGTGAATCTGTAATATAGACTGGGTGTTGTGCAAATGTGCTGTTTTTTAGAGAACAGTTGGCAAGGAATTCCATTCACAGGGTAAAATGGTATCTTTATGTGAAGTACAATATTATTATTTCTATAAAGAGAAGATTTGAGGAAAATGTCGGACTTTTAAAATAAATAGCAGGCATTTCCTCCATTGCCTATCAGTTGATTTAGTAAAAAATTGAAGAATATGAGTCCCAATAACATTGGTCACAAACAAAAACACAGGGAAATTTGGCCTTACCTTCTAATAGAATAATAGCTGGAACTCAGCTACTCTGTGAGAGTGCCGTTTCCCTCCATCATCATGAAGTCCTCCTCCAAATGTCCCTGTAAACCAGTGACTTTCAAGTAGGGGCAATTTTGCCCCCCAGGGACCTTGGCAATGTCTGGAGTAATTTTTGGTTGTCATAACTAGGGATGATAGGGCTACTGGCATCCAGTGGATTGAGGCCAAGGATGTTGCTAAATGTCCTACAGTGCACCAGATGGGCCCCCACACAAAGACTTATCTAGCCCAAAATGTCAAGAGTGCTAAGGTTAAGAAATCCTGGCTTAGCCTAAGGAACACCCTCTAACCAACACCAATGATTGACACCACTATCTAGGGGAGGACAGCTCTTGTTGTAGTCTGAACTTTGTGTCACAGTCTGCTTTTCTCAGGATGTTGTTTTTCTACTAATGTGCTGCATACTTGGCCCTGCTACCTCGCTCCTCCTTATTTTCTGAAGGATGGGAAGACCTGAGAAGACTCAAGATAGTTTTCCTTACCTCCTTGTGAAGACTATGTCAACTTCTACCCCTAGGGGCTGTGTACTTCCTGCTGCCTGTTCTCCAATCTCTAGTCTTGTCAGAAGTTCCAGAGTGAGCATATACCGTTTCTCTTATGAGGTGACAGGAATGTTCCTCTTGAGTTCAGAGAGAGTCAAGCTGCCCTGCTCTACTTCTTGAATACTTCCATTTCTACTCCCATGCAGATTTCCTATACACCCTTTCCCCCAATTTTTTACTTCTACCTCATTGCAGGTTCTGGCTACACTTGTGTGCACTCAACTTAAATATTTTTGGGGAAGTTTTCTACAAAGTGATTTAAGCCTGGCTAATATGTTTTCGAGTTCACAATGACTATAATTTAGTACTGGAAGCAATGAGTAATTCTGGTTAATCAAACACTCTGGTTAACTGAAAGTCATTAGAGATACCACGCCAGAATCACTGACTGTTTTATCAAGGAATTGGAAAGAAACCAAATACACTAAACACAAACTATAGCGAACATAATTTAATCTCTACTTGACAATTTAAATGGCTCATTAGGATATTTTATTGCCTTAGGGTCATTATTAGAATCCTCTGTCTCTTTGTCTCATTTTGCTTGACTGATGCTAGGTACAGGAATCAGTTCAATTAAGGAACTGTGGGGAAAAGAATTGGGCCCTCAGTAAGAATTATTGGCTGACTAAGGCAAGGGAATAGAGGTTACTCCATTGCGGAAATCTGTTGCCTACATCTTGACAATTCTTTAAATCTAGAAACATAGAAAACATGGGAAGTAGAGAGCTAAAAAGGGTGTGCTACCTTAAGTTGCATATTGGATCTCTCAGTTATAATTTCCTATTACCATCTACCAGTAATGCAGAAAGTGGTACTTTTGCAATTTAAAAGGCTTTAATCCTAGCTTTAAATAACCTACTGAATCTCCTCACCTACTGCTGTCACTAGGTGTATTGTTATTCTGCTTTGCCTTCAGCCCAAGGCTCCGAGACCACACTGGTACTTGGGGATTGACTCTACTGGAAGCCTCACCCTGTTATGATTTCCCTGATCCTTTCAGTGGCTTCACAGTAATTCTCAACACTCAGGCAAGTACACTAACTTGGTGATCAACTTGCCTGTGCCTTTTGCCAAAGGAGGACCACAGTTTTGTTTTGTTGCCCTGGAAAACAGAATATAATGCTCTGTGCCAAGTATGTTAAACACCTAACAGCTTCTCTTCCACAGCAAATACTATAATGTTATAAAGATGCAGTCCTGAGGGGATCAGAATTTGCCCTCCTCCCATTTCTTTCTTCTTGCAAAGCACTTCACTTCTCTACAGATTCCCTGCAGTATCACAGACCTGGTGAAATGGTTGGAGATAATAAACATAGCCATATCTGCAAATGTGATTATTAATTTGCATCTTAGAACTTGAAATTCACTTTTTTGCTTCATTTCTATCTTTACTTTCTGCTATTTTCTTGACCCCTACCAGACTGAGATAACCCGCAAAAAGCAAGCTAGACAAGTTCCCAGCATTTTACGCCACAGGCAGAATTTCCAGGAAGCCAGACCCCCACATAGAACATTTTCTACTTCTCATCATTTCTACTAGAAAAGAAAAAAAAAAAGTGTGGTACAATTCTGAGTACCAGAAACATTCCTGAGTCCCCTCTGTGGATTATTTTTTTCCTAACGAGAAAGTGCTATCATTCATTTACAAAGCTCTGGCATACGATCTGCCATTAGTAGGAAAGTTCTTTACTCATTAATCTGAATAAATGTATCAAGTGCTTGCCATGTGATGGGGATTTTACATATATTATCATGATTCTTCCCAGCAACACTGCAAATTAGTATTATGTACCTCATTTTATGCATATGGCAACAGGGTCGGAGAACTTAAGTGAAAAGTTTATGTTCTTTTTCTCATACTATGCTATGGTTACTGAAGCACTGGACTGCTCACCAGGTCTATCTTCTGAACAAGTCACTTGTCAAGTCAGCTGACAGAGTTGTTGGATATATTGGTTCAGATCCTTTGAGAAGCAGATGCCATGGCAGGATTAGACATGAAAGAGCTTTCTTTTGGGGTGTGGGGCAACCTGTGCAAGAAAATGGGAAGGACAGAAAGGAGGCCAGGAGAGCCAATAGATTGTGATGTAGTTCTCAACCTTGTGGAGAAAAGAGGGAAGGAATAGGGTTAGTTAATACGAGTTTTAAACTGCAGAGCAATTCTAAAAAAGTTTCAGCAAAGCCAATTGGGAATCCTTGCTAAAGTCATCCATCAGAGGAGTCCTGTATCTCCCAGGAATGGGCCTGCCATTGTGGTTTTGCCATGTTCAGTCAGAGGCTGGGAGCAGCCTATGAGGAGTGTGGCCCCTAAAACAGTGGCGTATGCAGAGCACAGCAGCTAAGGCTCTCAGTTATGCTCTCCCATAGTGGGAAAACTGAGAGGCAGATTTTCATTTCTACTATGGGTATATATACACTGGGCTATATTCATGGGTCTACTCAAGGCCTTTGACCTAATTAGGAAAGTTTGTTTACCCACATTTTACTAGCCAAATTCTTTTGAAGGAAGGACTTCTGTCTTACTCATTTTTTTTTTTTTATCTTTCACAGCACCTGATAGGCACAAAATAGGTGGTTGGTGATTGATATGGACTGAAGATCACTTAGCCAGCAGTAGTCTTCCTTCTTGCAAAGTAATAAAAATGATTTTATGACACTTTGCAAAAATGGGATGATAACTTCCTTAAATGGCTCTTAAAATGACTAGCCCTAAAAAAGCAAAGCTCACAAACACTGCTAATTACAATTACAACCATTAACAATAAGAGCAGCAATTATAAATAATCCTTTGCCCTTCCTAATCTAGACCCTCCTCATAGAATGAAAAGCCTCAGGATTTGAACTATTAGACAAAGCCTCCCCAAATCACTGATAAGTCAACACACACAGACCCAGACAGACACACACATATGCACACACACTCACCCTTCCAGACATTGCTGTGATGTAATTCCAACTTCATATAATACAATCATGCCGTCATTCTGGAGTGCAAAACAGTTCTAAACACACAGAAGAACTGCCTTAGCCCCCAGGGTCATCTTTAAAGCAAGTAAGAGAACTTAGGAAAGCTCCTGGTTACTAGGGTGGAATCAAGTCCATGTCATGGGCAGAATAAGAAGAGAAAATAGGAGAGAGAAATAAGGCATCTGGGAGAGTTGAAGTAAAGAAAGGCAAGAGAGAGAACAAAGGAGGAAAAAGGAAAATAAAGCTGAACTCATGCTGGAAATAGTAGCACAGCCGTAATAATGATCTTGGGGGTTGACCAGGGAGGCCAAGGCGGCAGATTACACCTGTCAGTGCTGTGGACACTAAAGCTCAGTTGTTTAGGCAAACAACCTGAATAAACACTAACCATAATATTAGCTGCCATGTGTTGAACACCCATGTGCCAGGCACTGTGCTAACTACTTTGCCTGTTATCTCAAATAATTATTTTAATACAATCTTGTGAAGTAGATATTAATATACTCCCGTTTTCAGATGAAGAAATGAAGTTTCCTAAGATAACTGCCTTATGGAAGGTCACACAGCTAATAGATGGCAGAGATCAACTGGGAACCCAGTTCTTTCAGATGCATTTACCCTCTATACTACTTTGCTTTCTCACCTATCAAGACTATCTAGACTATCAAGACTATTTATAATATGTTGTATATGAGACTTTGGGTCTATAAGATTATACATGGCCTCTGCTATCAAAGACCAGAGATTTTTACCATCTGATTAAAGAAAGTACACTCAACCTCTCAAAACAAACACACAAAAGAAACCCAGGAATTCAAAAATGACAAAAGTGTATTGGGAGAAGGGAATCATTATGGCAGGTTGGAGACTGGGCTGTGTCCATCAGGCAAAGCTTCCTGAAGATTTGGCAACCTTGAGCTACACAATCAAAAAGAGAGAAGAAAATACATCATGGTCAGTTGTTTAGGACAGAAATTTGCCATCACTTTATAAGAATAAATGATGCAGGACTTGCTGCAGTGCCACCTGGAAAAGTAGTGCTGAAAACTAAGACATCAGGCCAGAGACCTTGTTTCTGAAACAAGAGGTATGATGGAAAAGCTTGCTTGAATGTATTATTGTACCATAAGACAACGTTGTCAATATAAGCCATATGGGTCCATCATCACAAAGTGTTACCACTGGGTGGGATTAAATCACCAGCACAAATGGCACCCTCTTGAGCAGTTTCAGCCAAGATGCCAAAGGTTGACTGGGCATGAAAGGTGGCAGATGGACAGTGCCGAAAAGGAGCTTGCCCACTGCTGACACTATATAAAACTTTGTCCGGCTGTGAAACTTCTGAAACAGAGCAAGTAAAATTCTGGGACCATCAACTTGAATCTAATTTTCTTGCAAATAAGCGAAGAACCAGAAACATGACCCATGGAGGGTACACATTTTAACTGTTTTCTGTCAACCTGTGGTACTGTTTCTGTCTCATGGCCAAATCCCATGTCTCTCACACTAAAGGGAACATACAGAAGTCCAAGTGCAGGCAACAGCACTCTGCCTCAGGTCTTTATCCTTTTACTCGCTCATTTCAACCCGATCTCCTTTTCCCTGACTCTCAGACCCTAAAGACTCTACACTCTGGCTGCTAATGCTTGCCTTAGGCCCTCCTTGCTTTGACAATGCATTTAGGCTTATTTCTCTGTTTTATTTACCTTAGCTCTCTGTATACAACTTTTAGCTTTCAATTTTGTACATGCCATCAGCATCACAAACACCTACAGCTGTGGGTGAGAGACAATCCTGCCACCCACTCCAGCCCTGTAAGGCCCACACTAGTTATGCCAGCTTGTCTGGAATTCTTGCCAGGATGGGCAATGGGACACCTGGCATAGAAGAATATTTCTCCATTGAAAAGACAGTTTTAAAAATCCAAAAGTTGTATTGGTTGCATGTTCAGGCTTCTAACAGCTCAAAGGAAGATTATGGGGAACAAAGCCTTGTCAGTCAAGATGATTAATTCTAAGGTGTGAAAGGGGATTGTGTTTCGAGTAGAGCAAGTGATGGCAGCATGCCCACAGAGGCAGTTATGATAGAGTGGAAAGAAAACCAGCCTAGGTGTTAGGAGAACTGGGTGCTAGCCAAAATCAACTACAAATTGTTGTGTGAGCTTGGGTCAGTCCTGTCCCTTCTCTGGGCCTTGTGTTTTGTTTTATTTAATAAAGAAACTATCCAACTAAATGACCTCCTGGGTCAATTCCACATCTCATAATAGGACTAATTGATTGCCTAACAGGCAAGTGAAGAGGGCACACATGACTCTGTGGACACCCAGAAGGCTGATTTCCAATGAGGCAGGTTTATCAGGAAATAAAAGCAATAAATTTCAAAGCTGAATAAGAGAGATCAGAAATTGGACATTGGTTGTGTATTATGGGTCCAGGGAAGGGAGGTATAGTTAATGAGTAGTAATTAATTTGGAGCAAAGACTTCTAGTGGACTTAAAGTTCAATAACAGGGTTTTTAATGAGGTCGGAATATAAGTAATGATGTTTAAGTGATGGTGCTTAAGGAACACTGAAGGTGCCCAACTGATGTCCAACACTTTGTCTGCTATTCTACCATTACATTGTAATTCCCACATTCTTTTTTTTTTCAAGATTTTATTTATTTATTTGAGAGGGATAGAGCATGCACAAGCAGAGGGAGCAGCAGGCAGAGGGAAATCTTCCCTAGCAGGGATCCCTAGGCAGTCAGTTAACATTGTAAGGATATACAGAACTTGAAAAAAACCTTGTGGCATTAGATAGAGAATAATACACGGAAGGGTCAGAAAGTGAAAGCAGAGGCAAAAAGCTTTGTAAATATCAGTTATAGACACACAAAAAACATAAAGGTTCAAGCCTTTCTCCTGAGCTCCCATGTATTCAATTACATACTGGATATCTACATCTGTGTGTCCCACCAAGCACCTCAAAACACCAACATTAACACAATAGAAGATGTCACTAGCATCCATAAATATTCTGTATTCTCCATCTTGGTTGATGGGACCACCTTCTAATTACTTTGTCATCCAAGTCAGAAATATAGAATTCCTTCCAGAATCTTTCCTTTTCTTCATCATGCCATCTTTCTTTCAACCACCACCAAACCTATAGATCCGAGGTTATATTTTTAAGCAAATCAAATATTTGTTACCCCTCTCCATTCTCTCTATCATTGCCTTCATTCAAGTTCACCTTGCTTACTGTCTGGATTAGTGCAACTGCCTCCTAAATCAATCTGCCTGTATCCAGCCTTCTCCCATGATAATGTTGTCAGATCCTCCATAATGTTAAGAGTAATCTAAGATTTCTAATGATGTGACACCTTTGCACATCACCATTGGCTTCCAGTTACCTACCAAATAAACCCCAAATTCCATTTCATGGCTAATAAGGCATGGTTTGTAATCTACCTCTCTACTCTTGTCATCAATCACTTTTCTATATGTTCCTTTTATTCTAACTTATATCAAATTATTTATCTTTTACTGAACATGCATTGCTAATTCATATCCATGTGCCTTTGAATATTCAAACTCCTCCATCCATCACCTATTTTGAACTAGCTAACTTCTCACCCTGCAGGACTTAGCTCAGACATCACCTCCTCAGGAAAGCCTGTATCTTTGGCCCCTTTGCCTATCTCTCCAATAGGTGAGGTATGCTTCCACCGTGTTCTCACAGAATTTTATGCTTAGCTCTGCCATAGTCTTTGTCATGGTGTCAAGATTTTCTAGCTATTTTTCTGGCCTCTCTACTACATTGTGAGCTTCTCAGACAAAGGTTGTATCTTAATTGTCTCTGTATTCCCTAATAGAATGCCTGGTATAGATTATGTTCTCAGTAAATGTTTGATGAATGAGTGAATGAACTCAAGAAATTTGTTTTAAAATAAATTGTTGGATATCATACTCTATAACCACCAAAACAAACTTTCAAGTGCAAATTAAAGATATTTGTGGGTAGACCTATCTACTCAAAGAAATCTATTTCCCAATGGCCTCATATCCTTATAGGCTGACTAAATTGCAGAACTTGAGATGCTAGCCTAGACTTCTCCGATCTTAAGTATTTTGAACCTAAATCTAGCCACTTTGCTTTATTTTCATTAATTTTCCTTCTATTTTCAATATTGTATTTACTCAGCCATCAATTCCCTTAATAAAGAACTACCCAATTAGGACTCCCACAGTGCTTACACTGGCATTGTTGCACCTGTCAATCAGTTCCAGCCATTAACAGATTAGTTGGGAAGCCCAAGAGCCTGGGTTTAAGGGAGGGGAAAAACACAAATGGCCAAACCCGTTTGGCTGTCTTAATATCTTTTACTGAAAAGGCTTTGTGTACCTTAATGGCCAATCCTTATATTACTTTTTAAAAACTTTTGAAATGGTTTAGGGCTTTTAGGCAAATAGCTTGTTAGTCTGCCCCAGACATCTGTGCACAATGAAAGCAAACACTCTCAGCAGTTTAATCTCCAAACACAGAAATCTGGCCTATATGATCCTCTTGTAACTGGGTTTCAAGGATATGGGTATTTTGAGCCTATTGCAGCATTATTTGTAGTTACTGCACAAGAGAAAATGACTGAAATAGCAAGAAGATTCCTGTCATGGCTCATATGGTGGGCGAAGGGAGAGGGGACACTGGGAGGAGGCATCTTATTGTAAGTCTGTGACTGGTCAATGTTGGTACTAGCCATTCCTGATCAGGTAGGCCACTAAAAGTTTTCTGCAAATTCCTTTTTAATTTTTTTTTTTAATTTCAAAATTTTGTTTAAGGATATTTGACACATGATGTTACATTAGTTTTAGGTATACAACATAGTGATTCAACAACTCTTTACATTATGTGATGCTCACCACAAGTGTCGCTATGATAGTGACAGATGGTAGCAAATTTATTTTTTCAAGTGAGTTCTTGGCCTTAATTCAAATCCCCAACATAAACCTGAATGAATTATATCAACAGTAACAACTACTAAAAGCTCCTCCTATATATTTCATAAAACATAAGTAATTTATATAGTCTTCAGTAAGATATAAAACATGATAGATATGGATAGATAGATAGATATGGATAGATAGATAAAAGATTGTGGCTTTTCAAAGATTCTCTTTGGAGCTTTAGCAGACATAAGTGATGGTAAAGGGCAGGCTTGAAGTTGGACATGACTTGAGTGGCTGTAAAAAGAAACCAGTGACTCCACAGTGGACCATGAAAAATAGTATGCCTGTCACTTCTGCCAATAGGTTTTGAATCTTGGATCTTTTAAACTCATGGCTTTTCTGTGTGAGTTTGTGGGGGCGGTTTTTCCCTTTTTTTCTATTTTTATTTTTCCCCTTTTTTGGGGACAGAGGGAGAAGTGAGGGAATTAGATGAATACTTATAAAATCTATTAAAGGATATTTTAGTTAGAAAAATGGTGATTAACACAACATAATAAAAAAATTTAAAAAAAAGAAAAATGGAACTGGGACTGGATGGCTATTCTACAATAAAGATGAGCAATGATGATTATTGGTATGAAGGTAAATTGTAAAATTAAAAACACTTGTATGGGGGAAATTAATTCTAGTTTCTACAAGGGTTCACCCTTTTTTAAGGCTCTTCATTTCTTTTTCTTTTATTATTATGTTTGGTTAGCCACTGTATAGTACGTCATTAGTTTTTGATGTAGTGCTCAATGATTCATTAGTTACATATAACGCCCAGTGCTCATCACAAGGCTCTTCATTTCTATAAGTTATTATCTTTCATTCTAAGCACAGAATTCCTCTGCTTCCAGGTATGTTCTAGGTCTTCTGTTACCCTTTTAAAGTTTCTATTTTCAATACCTTCTTAATGGTGGCATTCTGAGTGCTGCACAAATGCTCACATCTTCCTCATGCTAGATTTCACAAGAGCGAGAAATTAACATGGCTACGTATGTAAAATGCCCAGTGAAGAGTTACAGTAAGTTGTGTCCCATGCAATGCAGCAAGATCCTGATGGCTCTTATGTGAGAATAAAATGGTTATAATCATGATATAAGATCAATTTTGAAAATGTGTTTTGAAATTATAAACTGATATAACATGGAGATATCCAGAATGATTTAAAATTTGAAATAATTATTGACTTTTCTCCTAAGCACAAATCTGACAAAATCCGTACTGGATACTGTACGGAATACTAAACTGTATAGGACTTAATGCTAACTGGGGAAACTTATAAGAAAAGAAAAATAAACCTCCTCAAACAGAACTTATATATCTACTTAGATTCACTCTATGGCTGAATTGTTAAACATTCTATGTGCTAATTCATATTTAGAAATGAAATACTTATTTGATCATTAATGTAATTTTCTTCTCTACTACTTTGTCATGAGGCATCACTCCTGGATGATTCTGGAAAAAGAGTAAGAGAAAAAATAAAAGCCATGCCAACATAAAAGCCTGAGCCAGATCAGGGGAATCTCAGTATATGAATAAAAAAGCTCTGCTCTTTTCAGAAGAAAGTCTATCTGGCACCATACATGGTGCCCATAGTGTATAAAATCTTTGCTACCAAAACTGAAATATTTCATTTTTAATAAGATTTAACTCAATTGCAATTCAATTTCCCCCAACAGTTTTAATTATTTAAAATTATATTCCTCTCTTTTTCTTTTCCCTTTAAGAGTCATATTTGAAATAGTGTTTCATTTCAAATGCTTTTGTATTGATTAGAATTATGCTTCTTCCATACCAATAAAAGAGCTTCTGAAGCAGGAAACCTTCAGCAGGAAACCTTCCCAGGTATAAGAGAAAACTGTCAGTATTACAGGGCTAATGAATCTGTAGGTAACTTGAGGATCATAGAGTAGAATTTTCAGGGTGAAAGGTTGCTCTTTCCCTTCTTCAGAATGGCAAGCCAGAATGTATGGCTGTCTCTTTTCTCTTTCAAATTGTCCTCAGTAAGCGTGTTTTCTTTTATTAAAAACTTCTTTGCCCAAGCAGCAAGGAAAACAACACCAAATAAATAGTTAAACAAAACAAAACAAAACCAAGAATCTTTCAAAAATCTTCAGGAGTACAAAGTCCATAATGCCTTCCAAGCACTGCCAAACCCAGTATTTTATTTACCTGATGTTCTTCCTTATGTCTAACCATAGTCTTTCCTGCTTCAATTTATGGTTATTTCCAATTGCAAGAAAAAAATGATAGACAAATTTAAAAGGCAAACTCTTCAACCTGAGTTTTTTCTATAGTATGTCTGAGTGTGCAAATGAATGGATATGGGGACAATGCCAAATAATTTAATACTAAGAACAGACAATTGGCATTCAGAGTTTCTTTAGACGCTCAGTATCATGCAAGGACAGAGGGATGCAATGAAGTGTGTCTGATCAGATTGAGGGAGTCATTTTAGAATTTCCTCTTTATAAAATTTAAATTTAGCTTTCAATTTCCTAGAGTGACTATTTCAGATGGGCCAAGTGGTTCAGATAAAATAGAAACTGACCTACTATCAGTCTCTCCCTTCAAGGGAAAGAGAAATAGAGCTTGGTTGCAGTTGTTTTTTATTTCTAAGTGTCTCTGCACTGCTGTGAGATATATGCACTTTCCTTTTCATATGGAAAAAGGTGCAAGAATGAAGCCTGAAACAAGACAAGTGATATATATGCAGAGACAAGACTTTCTTCCCAGTAGGCAGAAAGATCTAATAACAAGGTACCTGTTCCTTCCTTCCTTCTTCTAGCCCCTCTCCACTTCCCCTTTCTGTTTTCTCACCATCCCAACCCTAGAAAAAGGAAAGCTAGCTATTTAGATTATAATTTGAAACATTTAGCCATCATCTTCTACTACCCAATAGCCCAGAGTTAGATTTAGAGCCATTTTATATACCATCCCCCTCAAACTTCCAGCTCAGTGACCTTGATGTCAGACACTGAGGATGAAGCCAGAGTGGTGAGTTGCAGCTGTTGCCTGTAATGTGATCTCATAGGGGAATGCATGGCCCCTTGTGCAGGGTCCTATAAAAGCAACAGTACAAGGTCAAAACTCGTCTCAAATATCATCTCTTTGGGAAGCATTCCCTGCACCCCACCCCTGTCTCCTTATCCAGGGCTCCAGTGTTTCATGGTTTTTACCTCTATCACAGCATTCATCATACTACACTATGCTATGGTGATTTCTCTGCCTCCTCCTGAGGCTGTAAGATATTTGGAGATGCAAACTCTTGTCTTTTATCTCTGTCTCTTCTATGCCTACCATAAAGCCTGGCACATAACAGATTTTCAGTTAATGTTTGCTGAATAAATGCCAGGTTCACTCTAACAAGGTCTGTATCTGAGGGTGACCTGGAGCAGTGTAAATTTATTCTTTGTTTCCAACATTTCTATGAAAATTCAACTATCACAGAGTTAACATACTAGGTTATTATCTAATACCTTGACACCTCCAATTTATTCATTTCTTATAATTCCTAATAAGTTTTACTTAATATTTCATATTAATTTCATATTTTATTATATTTATAGGAATAATAGTATATAAAATATTTTATATATATTTATATATATATATATTTATATATTTATAATTAATTATACTTAGCCGAGTAAGGTGTTAACTGAATCAGACACGAGGAAGTCACATTTTGATAGGATCAAACTAATACACATCTCTTCTTTTTAAATTGAACCTTTCCCCTCTTAATCTTACCCTTCCTTTCTCTGTCATATTCCTTTTCTATAAATCATGCCCCATCTCTCCCTCTCTTTTGGCTATTACTCTTCAATCAACAATAGGTTCTGTCCTCCCCTATCCTAAAAGAAACTTCCCTTGACTCTTCTGTCATCTCAAGCTACCCTCCCCTACTGTTTACCTTCCTTTTCTGACCCTTTTAAACTGTAGACAGAATAAGTTGTGATACCTATAACCTCCACTATCTTACCACCCACTCATTCCACAATCATTCTCACATCTGCCCTCTCCTTCCCAATCAATCTTTGTTATTTGACTCCTATCCTTATTACTCTGCTGAAACCTCTCTCTCAAAGGGGACCATAAATTCAATGGCAGATCTTAGAGATTAAGAACATAGGCTTCAGAGTTAAACAGACTTGGGTTTAAGTCCAGGCTGTGACTCTTAACTGGCTATGAGGCCTTGATCAAGTTTCTTAACCTTTCCAAATTTCAGTTTCCTTATTTTTAAAATGGGGGAAAATAACAGCCCCTACCTTACAGTGGTTTTGAGGATCAAGTGGGACAATTCCTGTAAAGTGCATGAACATAGTTTCTGGAGCACAGAAAGTGATCAAGAAGTAATAACAGTTTAACCTACTATAAGTCCTGATTCTCTTCAATTCTGATAGCATTTGACACTAGGGACTAAAAGCCGTCCTTTGGCATCCTGATCTTCCATGGCATCTGCCACACTGAAAACTTCTGGTTTTCCTCTTACCAATCTAACTGCTTTTGTTTCCATCCACATTGCTGATAGCTCTTCCTCTTCCTACCCCATCAATATGACTGTGTCCTAAGGTTCTGTTCTTGACCTATTCTTTTTTCTTTACCAATCTCTCCCTCTATAAAGATGAAAACATGGGTCTTGAATCAGGAATGAGGTTATTGCAAGTCCACAGCCATACTCATCATCTTCCCTTCTAAAGTGGCTTTCCTCCTGATTTGGCTCCTTCTGCCACTAGCACCATACATTTGGCTTTACTGCAGCTAAACTGTATCATTTGCAACCCTCTAAACATGCCAGACACACTTTACAGTCTCTACAGTTTTGCTTGTATTGATTATTTATTAAAATCTAACCCATTCCTCAAAGACTATCTTAAATATTATCTGTTCTGTGAAATGTTTCCTATCAACATGGGTTCTGAAATAATAATTCTAGTTCTACTACATTTTAGCCATGTGACCATGGGAAAGTTACTAAATATCTTAGCTTCAATTTATTCATTCAGAACATGGCAATAATTATGGTCCCTAACTGATGAAGTTGGTTTGAGGATTAAATTAAATGAGAAAAAAATCTTACAAAAGTGCTCTGCACAGCATTTCATATATAATAACCTCAATAGACACTAGTAGTTATTATTGTTGTTGTTGCTATTGCCACTACTACTACTTCTTTTACTGAACTTTTCTAATTCTGACTTTTGTTTGGACTATTTTTTTAAAGATTTTATTTATTTATTTGACAGAGAGAGATACAGCGAGAGAGGGAACACAAGCAGGGGGAGTGGGAGAGGGAGAAGCAGGCCTCCCGCCGAGCAGGGAGCCTGACGTGGGGCTCGATCCCAGGATCCTGGGATCATGACCTGAGCCAAAGGCAGACGCTTAACAACTGAGCCACCCAGGCACCCCTGGACTATTTATGTACATAATTGACACTTGTCATTAACCCCTTCCAATATTAGAATATGAGAACAAGAACCATGTCTTCCTTTCCTTACTATGTAAGGGCTCAATATGTTTTTGTTGAATTTAAGTAAATTGAATCCTATTTTCTGCTGGTCTCCTTTGGCATTTTTCTTTGTCCCCTCCTCTTTTGTTCAGTTCCAAAGGAAGCAGTAGTGATTAGTGTAAGAATGTAAGACATTTCTTTTTAATATTTTCCTTCTATCTTTGAATAGATTCTGGCTTTCCTTTCCTTCATCTCTCACAGCAAATTGTTTGCTTAGGGATTGTGTTGACTGGGAGTAAGTGGGTACAGGGATTAGCCTTGGAGTTAATGGGAGAAATTGTAGGCCTGATTATAAGGAAGGGAAAGTCTATCTTTCCTTCCTGTACTCCTTTCAGACACTATCATTTATACTCTCTTTTAGAACAAGGAAAGCTGGCCAATATTATTTATTGATTTACTTTGGTATATATACCCTTGAGCACTGAAAAGTATATAAGAAAAGTCAAAGATGCATTCTCAATCCTAAAAAGAGCTCGGTTTAGCTCTGTAATCTCTTTCCTGAGCTATCACACAGAACCCTAAAAGACAAAGGAAAAGAAAGTAAAAACTATCCCTATTGGGAGTATTATTAGAGTCAAATTTAGGCAAAATCATGAAACAAATGCATTTGATATATGTCCATGTACTTTTTCCCTGGTCTTTGTAGGTAAACCCTTTAGGGCCCTCTACAGATGCTGGACACCAAATGTTTTCTCCCTAGATTTAAATGCAAAACCAAATATCCATCTCTCATTCACTCTCAGATATAAATCTCCAAAAACAGCTTAGGGAGTTTCAGTGGGTGTGTGTATGTATCTACATATTACATTTTAAACAGAAATCAAAACTTTAAGTCTAAAGGATGTCAATTTGATGGTTAGATTTTAAACATTAGTCAAGGGGTGCCTGGGTGGCTCAGTCAGTTAAGCATCCAACTCTTGATTTCAACTCAGATCATGACTTCAGGGTTGTGAGATTGAGCCCCATGTCAGCTCCACACTGGGCATGGAGCCTGCTTAAGATTCTCTCTCTCCCCCTCCATCTGCCACCTTCTTCCGCTTGCATGCGTGCTCTCTCTCTCTAATAAATGAATGAATGAATGAATGAATGAATGAATAATACACATTAGTCAATAAGTGAAAGTGGTGGCAGAAATTCTGAGGGAATAAAGAAGCTTTCCTAGGGCTTTTGAGTTCACATCACATAGGTCACCTGCTCTGCCTACATAAAATGCCCCATTTAGCAAACTTGCTGTCAAATTGTTTTAAGGCTCAATAACAAAATCATTAATTTTTCCCTTTTGTTTGGGAATTTCAAGACTCAAGGTCAGCAGTTGTTCCTGTGTTCATAGTCTCTGAAGATCAATAAACAAAGGGGAAACTAGTATAAGCTCAAGAGAGTTGATAACAAGGGGGTCACTCTGGATTCATCACATCTTCCTGGGGTAAAACTAAAGCAAAAGGTAATTATCAACAAACATCTTCAGTAAGGACTTATAGATTTATGAAGGTGTTCATTCGCTCTTAGTTCCACAACATGCTGCATAAAGACCTAGCTGACTTGGTTCTTGGTTGCCCCCTTTATCTACAAGGTCTCTTGGACTGAATGCCTATCTGACAGTAAAATAAATAAATAAATAAATAAATAAATAAATAAATAAATAAATAAATAAATGTTTAGCAAAGAATTAAATAGCAAAAATGGCAGTGGAGAAGCAGCATTGGAAGGTTCAATCCACTTGATCTATCTTCATATTTTGTCTGTAGTCCATATTTCTCTTTTCTCTCTGAGAGGTGAGAGAAGATTCTCTGGGAAGAGAGTGAAATGAATGAATGTGTTGATGGTACACCATCACACTTGAGCACTAAGAGAAAGTTTCTGTGCCAAATTCCTTTCCTCAAGGCAGCGAGGAAGAGAAACTTGGTTTTGTGTAAAAATTGCACAACCGGGTGTGGTTGAAACTCCTCTCAGTGAGAACTGGCATGTGTGATTACATCTGTCTGGGACCATGGCTTTCCCAACTGAGAAAGTTAACCATTTGGATTTGTTATATTTGGAATCACGTCCTCAATAATGATAAGTTTTACACAAGTTAGATTATATGACCTCGGTGAAGGCACATTATAATGGAAAGGTGGAAGAGCCCACAGCCTATTAGAACTCGAGTATTAAAACTCTGTTCAGCAGAAACAAAACTGAGCTAACGTCTTGCTTAAAATTTGGAATTATTTCGGGGTACCTGGGTGGCTCAGTTATTAAGCGTCTGCCTTCAGCTCAGGTCATGGTCTCAAGATCCTGGGATCGAGTCCCGCATCGGGCTCCCCGCTCAGTGGGAAGCCTGCTTCTCCCTCTTCTACTTCCCCTGCTTGTGTTCCCTCTCTCGCTGTCTCTCTCTCTGTCAAATAAATAAATAAAATCTTTTAAAAATTTGGAATTATTTCCTAAAAGTGAGATGTCTGTTTGGGGGTAAAACAGAAGAATGACTGTTGCCAAGAATTGTTATGAAAAAGTTGTTCCAACTCTCTACTCTACTACCTTCAATAAAAAATGACAACTTTGACTTTCCTCTTGAGGCTGTTAACAAGTCTTATTCAATACTGATAGAATAGGAATATTAAAAATCTATGGTCTCTCAAGCAGGCCAAATTCTGAGTTCTCGTGTCAATGTCAAATTCTGTCAGATATTGAAAGCCAAAATGTCTTATTCCCAGAAACATATGGAAACCTAGAGGAATGATTCACTCATTACATTTAACTAAAAAGGATTTATTGACCATTTGCTCAGAATCCAGACCTAGATGTGGTAGAGAATGCAAAAGTATATGGCAGGGCCTTTAATATCAGGGAGTTTATGAAGACCACACCTGAACATCTTGAAGGTCAGGGGGCAGTGACTTCTTTAGTTCAGTGTGGCTGTCAGCAAACTTAAGCCATAGTAAGTTCAGACAGGCTTAAGACACAAGCAGAAAAAAAAAAAAAAAAAGAAACAGGACCAGGGAAAGTATGAGAAGACAGAGGAAAGACTGTGTGAGACTGAAAAAAAATAAGGTACAAAAGATGGGGAGGTGAGGGAGGATTAGTTAGGAAGAGGGAAGACCACATTGGGGCCCAAACTTTAGGCTGCCCCCCCTCTTTAATTAATATCCATACCAACTTTAAAAGTGTTGTATTCCCTAAGTCAAAAGTCAAGATCCACAGGTGGATTATCTGTGGTTTTGTGCTGAAGGCAGCTGAAGGAAGGATGAAGGACAGAGACCTTTGGCATACTTGAATCACTTCATCTGCCTATTACAATGTCAAGGCCTTAGACATCCCTAACCTTGCATTGAGAATGAATCTTGCCTTCTCATTGCATAAGACATGAGGCTTGAATAGTGCTGGACCATCTTGCCTCTTACTAAGGAGGCTAAATTTCTACTCAATAAGCCCCTGGAGAAGCAAGTCTGTGTTTGTTTGTTTATTCATTCCTGAAATTGGATTCTGGATGCTGGAGAAAGGAGGGGCTCTTTTTTGAGAAAATTAGAGACTGTGTCAGGGCAGCATGTCCTCACCATCCCTCTCCATTTGCTGTGAAGAAGAATCAGATGGGATGATGGATAGTTGTGGTGCTCATGGCTGTTGAATATGCCTTATCTGAATTCTCAGCAATTAGGGCTATTCAGTTTTAACTGTTTTGCTGGACCATACATTTCACCAGATGTACCAGAAGCAGTGACTAAATTTGTCTTTACTTCTCTGGCACCTCCTATTTGCCTGAATACTTTACCTCAGATACAAATGTGTTCTATTTAAAAAGATGCTGTGAACACATTTCAAAATATAGTTACGGAATATGGCACTCCCCTCCACCTTATCACAATTAGATTTTTGTACAAAAAGGGCTATGCAAGTTCTCTGGGCTGCTTTTCTGGAGTTACACATTTCCTTTAAAGAATTCTTACTCCATAACTAGATCAGATCCCTACATAAAATCCTCTTCGGTCTCCATTCTTCCATTCCAGATGATGTAGGCAAGAGTCCCATATTATCATATAATCACAGAATCTCAGCCAGAGAGAACCAGAGACCATCCAGCTATCCTCATCACTTAAGAAGTGAGGGGGGGGGGGGACACCTGGGTGGCTCAGTCGGTTAAGCATCCGACGGTTGATTTCAGCTCAGGTCATGACCTCAGGGTGGTGAGATCAAGCTCAACATCAGGATCTATGCTGGGTGTGGAGCTTTCTTGAGATTCTCTCTCTCCCTCTGCCCCTCCCCCCATAATTCCCTTGCCCTCTCTCTCAGAAAGAAAGAAAGAAAGAAAGAAAGAAAGAAAGAAAGAAAGAAAGAAAGGATATCAAGACCCAGAGAGGAAACAGGATTTGCCCATATCACACAGCACTGAATGGTAGAGCTGGGATCTTTGACTTGGACAAGGGCAAAAAATAACAGCATAAGAAATGTAGTATTAAATATTTGTTTTCCTTTCTTAGGCAATTTATTCCTCTAGGTTTTCACTTTTCAATTTATTGACATTTAAGTCACTTAATGCTTACTACAGATAGTTTTCTTTCTTTTTTCCCCCCTAAAACACAAATGAATACTAAATTTTCCATTTTGGTTAAAACTTTTAAGGGCAGTTGTTGAGTCTTATACAATGTTGTTCTCCATAGTGCCTTTCACAGTTCTTACATACAATTTGTTTGATAAGTAGATGGAAGACCAGCACAGTTTAGTAAAAAAGAGCTCTGAATTTGAAGCCAGACTTAGTTTTCATCTCAGTACTGATGAATACTGGCTATGGGGCCTTGAGTAAGTTGTTTACTATATTGGAGTCTCAATTCTACATCTATAAAACAGAAGTAATAACGGTATTTACCTTATTGTGGTATTGTGACAATTGAGATAATTCATATAGAGTGCTTGGCAGGGTAGCTACACTAGTAAATAATAAATGGTGGTCATGCTTATTACTTAGTGAAGGCAAGAGTGAATATTTGAAAGTGAGAGAAGGCCACTCTCAACAGGACAGTCTCAGGGAAGAGTTTAAACAAAGGGTCAAGAGAGGAAATAGGATAGTTCCCACCATCCCCTTGAATTAGAGTTTAGATTACCTGTTTTTGTTTTTGTTTTACTGTTGGCTTAAAGCCAAGCCCTGTATTATCCTGAAACTGTCAGAACTAAAAGGGGCTTTAGAGATCACTTTGTTCAAACTCACTTCATAGATTTGGAAACTGAGGCTGAGAGATAAACTGAATTCACCTTGGTCACAAATCTTGAGGTGGAACCATGCTTTGAGTTTTTAAGGATTGCTTTCCAATACGTTTTCTATATAATGCCTTCTTCCATAAAGCACATCAGATTTCAAACATCGGTGCAAAAACATACTCCAAAGCTGTATCACATGATTTGAGCATTACCTAGCATTTTGGATAAGCCATGCCTCTGTTCCTCTTCTTTATCATGAATAGTCAAAGGGATGATAACATAATTTGGGGGTAAACTTGGAGATTTAATTCCTAAAGGGTATACATATGTGGTGTATGTATCAGACCTTCCTGCATATACTCTCAGTGAATGAAATATACAGAAATAAAAAAGAGAAAGTCTGTCAAATAGAAGACTGAAAGTAAGTTTACCAAGTCAAAAGCAAACTGCTGTGGCAAGCTGGGCTTTATGGGGTAGGAGAGAGTATCACTTTGGAGTATTCTCTTTCTTTAGGAAAAGGAAATCTGGAGTGAAACCTGAATGGGGAAATGTGGCTTTTTAGCCCTGGCTTTTTCCGTGAAGTGGCCAATCTCATCTTCTGTTTCCTAGCCATGTCAATGCAACTGTCATATGAACAAATTGTACCATTTCAAAGGAACAGAGATTTAAAAAAAAAAAAAAAAGTAAGAATCAAGCAGCGGGCTGAAGCATCCTAAAACAAAGTTCAAGAAATGTTCTTGTAAGTTGGCCAGTTCAGAATCAAGGAGACCTGGCAGCAGGGAGACTATGGCTTTTAGCCCACTGGTTAGTCTTGCCAAGGCCTGGGCCATTTCCCGCAACACAATGCAGGAAAAAAAAATTATCTTTGAATGGAAAAACTATGCATCATTTTGATCATACCCTTCCACAATATCTGATACTAGTCTTTCTCTGTCTTTGAGCAATTGTATAACTCTGTGAACTATAGAAAACTGATAGCAATGCAAAATAATTCTTATCCCTAGACACGTAAATTCTATCCACTGAATGTTCAATGGTGCCCCCCCACACTCTGAAAAAAATCAATTTGCCTCCATTTGTACATCCATTTCAATACTCCTGATCTATAAATATGGCTCTCTTTTTTTTTTCCTTGAATCCATTGTGTAACATCTCAACTGTTTCCTCATTAATGAGTTAAAATCTTTAACATTTGTTCATTTTATCTGGATGAAAGTCATGATTTTACATATTTTGGTAAAATTATTTTTTAACAATAGTCATGCCAAGAATATAAAAATACTTTACCCCTTGGTTATCTAGACAACATATACAACAGATAACAGATTTTAAAAGTTAGGAAGGTTTTGGCTAATAATTCAGACCCTTCAGATATAGTTATTGGAAAGTCATGATTTCCTCATGCTTGGACTAATCTCTTTGTTGAACTACAGTAAGCAAGCTGGGTCTTTTCATTTTTGAAATGGGCAGTAAAACCAATGCACCGTAGCATCAAAGTAGCTCCCCGAGGACAGCCTGCAAGCCTATTTGCAAAAGGTGCAAAAGGCACAGTCAGCACCAGGAACATGTTCCTCCTCCTTCCAACCCACCCCCATCCATCCACAGATACACAAGCTCCAGCAAAATAAAGGATTCTGTTGACACAGTCTTGCCTGAACAGAAAAAGTAAACTTTCACAGAGATACTGTAGGCAAGGATTTCAGCAACTTAGGTGCCATTCCTGAACCTGCAAACTAGCTTCCTTAATTATTGAATGGGATTCTGGGACACATGCTCAGCAACACACCTTTGGGCCTATTCACACCCAAGCCAAAAAATGATGTGATAAAACTGTTTTCATTGGGGCTCAAGGATAGATCTGATTTCAAATGGTGAGCAGCACAATTTCTTGTCATCAAGAGAACAACTTTCTAACTTTCCAAGGGTTTTATGTAACAAAATTATTTCTTAAACAATAGAAAGAGAACTTGAGGTTGAAGGTAGATGGGATGTCGGTGGGGTAAGGAATAATGGGGTAAGTGTTGGCCAGGTAGGGCTGGGAAACATTTTAGTATTTGTGGCTCAAATGTCAATTCCTAGACTTCATTTACATATTTATTTTCTAGCTTAAAGCAACATTTCCTGACAGAATACTGCACTGGGTTTCAGAAAATAAAGATCCTGCCCTTCTTTCTGACAGTGGTTACTGTGTGATATTAGGGTAGTCACTTAGCTTCTATGGAGTTTACCTGTAAACTAGAGTTATAAGTGTAAAATGGATAATGCTTGTTCTGAATTGGAAAAAAAATATAATCTTTAAAGGAGTATGCTAGAAGATGATGTTTAAATATGTTTTATTGATGATATAACAAGTTTTTAAAATTTATTTAAATAAAGCAATAAATGTCAGTCTAACCCAAAGTGCAGTCTTAATTTAGAAAATTAAGATTTTCTAAAAGGCTATGTGAGGGCTTACTAAAAAAAGAAATCCTTTTAAAGTACAGAACAGGCTTGTCCTTCAATTCAATTCCATTAAAAACAATAATAGATAACAAGAAAGACAGTTTCTGAGATGAATTGAAAAGCTGTTTCCCTCTTATTATTACTTTGTTTTCTTGTCATTAGTACTGCAGATTCTTGGGCCAAACCTCAGACTTACTGAGTGAGAATCTTTAGTGAAAGGGGGAGCAGGAGTCTGCATTCTATACAATTTCTCCAAGTGTTTCTGATGCACACCGAAATTTGAGAACTGCTAGGCTTAGAAGACAGGAGTGATTTTAAGGACAGGTAGAGAATAATATCTCAACGTATTTTAAATGACTAGTGTGAGGAACTTTTCAATTTTTTGTATATTTATTTAAACACCCAATAAAAATTTTTACCTCTCAAACACAGTGGTCACTGACCATGTTTATATTTTAAATCTTCCCCCAAAACCAAGGAGTCTGAAATTTCCATTCATCATACTTAGAAGTAAAGGGTAGCCTGAAAACCACCATCACATTTACTTTCCTCTTTTTTCCATTGCTCTGGGCTGGAGAGGGAGTTCTGGGTATGTCATGTCAGCACAAGTTCCACCTGGGACCACTCTGAACTCAGATAATAGATTTAATGAGCTCGAAATGGGTTGTTGACCTTCTTCCAACTCATTAATGCCTTTCGGCAGCTCTCCTCATTTCTCACTCCCTGTCAGCTTCTTTCTAAACACAACTTCTTGTGGCAATTCACTGACAAAAGGGTGTGTGTGCACCTCAAAAATTCAAAACACCCTTTTTTCAAAGTCTCATCTGACACAAAAAAGCAAGGTTTGAAAGCATTTCATTGCATCCCTACTTTTTTCTTATGTCAGGGTGCTCCTATTCTGAAATGTGTAATAGCTTTGAGAGCCTGTAAGTCTGTCTAATATCTTCACTAATACATGCTTAACCTACCTGTCTTTAGACCAGCAAAGAATATTCCAGCTAAGGTTTTTAACAGAATTTAAATAAAGCACTCTTAAAGCAATGTGCTATAAATTCAGATTAACAAGCATTGGGAGACATTCTGACACACAGAACTTATTTTTCTTTTTTTGAGTTATGATGCAGTGGACAATATCTGAATGGCTCTCTAAACATCTAGAGGTAGTTTTTAGAAGTCTGAAGTGATGCTTGAATCTGCAAGGACAATGATTTCTGTTTTTTTCTAACTATTCCAACTCACCCTGAGCTCTCTTTTCTGGATGTACTCAGAGGCAGCTCCACAGTGAATAGTAGTTTATTGCTCTCTAATTGCTATATCGGGAGACTTTAAACTCTCAACTGTCCAGCCTGTAGGCACTTGAGGGCAATAATCTGCTTCTCCGAATAATCTGCTTCTCCTCTACCCCCCAAAACCCCTAGCACATAGTGGACAGTTAGGAAAGGTTTGTCGACTGATTTGAGGAAAATATGCTCCAAATCATAATGTGTTCAGTAGTTACAAGATGAAATGCAATTTTTTGGTTGTTGTTAACAAGTGAGTCTGGAGATGTCAGCATTAAAAACACATAATAAGAGGTCTAGTCATTGTGGCCATATCCACAGGCAGAATTCATTGCTCCTTCCTCTGTGCTCCCACAGAATATATTTAGCCCTTTTTTGATCATGCCTTTTAATAGAGTTCCACACAGATCTGTCATACCCATTGACTATGAACTACTTTTTTTAAAAGACGTATTTATTTATTTGAGAGAGAGAGAGAGAACACAAGCAGGGGGAGGGGGAGAGGGAGAGGGCAAGAGAGAATCTTAAGCCGACTCTCCACCGAGCATGGAGCCCAACTTGGGGCTCCGTCTAACAACCCTGAGATCATGACCTGAGCAAAATCAAGAATCAGACACTTAAATGACTGAGCCACCCAGGTGCCCCTTGACTATGAACTTCTTGAAGATACAGATTATGTTTACTAATCTTTAATATCTCCAGGACCTAGCACAGAGCTTGGCACAAAGGGAACAATCAATTAATATTTTGTGATACGTATGTATGCATGTGTTATGTATGATTCAGGGTTAGGACTCTTCATCATTATTTTCACAAGGTAAGAATGCAAATCGTGTCCTAGGCTCCTTTCAGATGCTAGTACTATGGTCCCATAAAAATTGAATATAGAAATTGAAGTTAGCAACATTCAAGTAAGACAACTATGTCTAAATAAATAAAATATAAACAAGTTTTTATGATTTGGATGTGAAGGTTCACTCAGTGGTGACTATGTAGAAGAGACTTCTTCTCTTTCGTATCATAAATAAAGTTATAATTTATCATCTACTGCATGTTCAGCACTGTGGTAGGTGCTTTTGCACACATTAAGTATCTTATTTAATTCTCATAACCACCCTTCTAGGTAAGTATCATTAGTCCTGTGTTTCAGATGAGAAAACTGAAGCTCAAAGAGGTTAACGTATTTGTTCAAAGTCACACAGAAAATTAGTAGCAGAGCTATCCATGGAAATGATCCTTGGTTATGAATTCATACCATGTCAGTGTGACTCCAGAGCCTAACTTTGGGATTTCATGTTATTGCTATTGGCGAAATGAGCTGGCAAATGGCTAGCCAGTATACAGGTTCAAACATCTCAGTATATAGGTTCCAGCCCCATATCTAGAGATGAATGATACTTGTGCAAATTGCCTTGAATACCATTTCCTTCCACTCTTATATATAGGTGATCTCTGATTAGAAAGGATATCTGGGGAAGACTGGAGGGCAAAAACTAGGCACAAAAGGACAACTTGAAGTGGGAGTTGTAGATGCAGGTAATGGGTAAGTGGAGGTATTAATGAGAAGGATTTACCACTATTTATGGACTGATTGCATATTTGTATATAAACCTCAGGTGAGTTATAAGAACAAATGATGGGGTTTCCTTGATGCATCCTTTTGAGCTGCCTCCTTTCAAGATACTTCTCCAAACATTGACTGTGACTCTACAACATTGTACCACATCGTCCCAGTGGCAAGATCAGTTTAGGACAATCACCTGGCATGATACAGCCCCAGACTACCTTTCCAACTTAATTTAGAGCTACTCTGGTTCCTCTTCACTCTTCTCCAACCACACTGGCCTCCTTTTAGGTCTTTGACCAGGCCAAGCTCTTTCCCTCTTCAGGGCCTCCAAACTGTTTTTTAAGTCCTTCCTGGAATGCTCTTTCACAATATTTTCATTGGCTAACTCCAACTCACCCTTTGAGTCTCAGCCTGAATTTCCTTCCATGAAAAGACCTTTCCTGAGGTACCCATTGACCCAATTTAGAATACATTCTTCTTATTAGTCTTTCTTAATGTGCCCCATTCTTTTCATTCATAACCTCTTATTATTAGTCACTATAGGTTTATTTTTGTGCTTGTTTAATGTCTATCTTTAAAACTGAACTCTAAGCTCCACAAAGGCAGGGGCCATATCTGTTTTTTTTATCAACTGTATTCTCAACAGATGATATCATGATTTATTTATGGCAGGTGTTCAATAAATGTTTGCTGAATAAATGAGTAAGTCACCATAACTTAGGGAAGAATTTTCATGTAGTAATCAGAGACAATAGAATTTACTTAGATTCATCTAATCTACAGAGTGTCCAAATGATACTTGGTCCTAGAACTGGAAGAAACTTGCCCTCTGTTGTAGTTTATTAGATTACATCTGGAGTATCAGGCCCACGTTTAGAATTTTGCAAAACTGAAGAGTACTCCAAAGAAAGGTAATAGAATGGTGAGTGGGAAAGAAAACAAACCTTATCATGCTACTACTATATCAAACACTATACTAGGTGTATGTGTGTGTGTGTGTACACATAAAAATTAAATGAGTTATCATATGTAACACAGGTAGAATAATGCTTAACCAGAAATATTAAATATGTATTACCTGTTAATTAATTCTCACAAAATCTTTTTTGATAGTAATCATTTCCCCCATTTTAGAGTTCACATAGTAGGGAGTCAGTGTTTGAACCCAGGTCTATATAATTCCAAAGAAAAGGGGACAGGTTTTAAGACAAACTCACATGAAAAACAGATGTGAAAACTATAGGTTTTTTTGAGAAGAACCTAGGGATGGGGGCTGTCACAGGTGGTTGGGCAGTGGTAGCTGTAGTTAAAAATGTAAACAACTGTCCTATAGAAAAGGATTAAGCTTATTCAATATTACTCAAGGGAGTAAAAGTAGTAGTGATGGTTAGGGTTATAACCAACACAGAAGGTGACTTTTCTAAAACTCAGCACCCTTCAACAATGGAAAAGGCTGGTTTTATAAGATGCAAGTTCCTTCTCACTGGACACATTCAAAGAAAGTCTAAATGGCCATCTGTCCATCCTAGAAAGGATAATTTCAATGGGAGAAAAGCTGGAAGAGATTACCTCAATGAATCCTATATACTCTCAGATTATATAATTGAAAGATAACAGAAATATAACAACACATCCTATTTACAATACCCAGAATGAAAATTTCAGGACAGAAAAATTCCTGCTGAGAAACACACTCCTGCTGTTCTAGTCAGTGTCAGACAGCTGCTATATATTTAGCTATGCATTTTATCCACAGGACATGATGCTTAGCTGAACTGGTATTTTGAAAATCCTAGGCAGTCTCTATACTTCTATTGTTATTATTATTTTAATTACTTTTAATTCAGCTCATAAAAATAGGCATTATTTACTGTGTTACTACTGAAGATAAATTTAAGATGTATGTAATGTCCTAAATGAGTAATTTTAAAACATTTGATTGTCAGGCCATTATCAAATTTGGTATAATTGTGATATAATTAAAAAGGCAGAGGATCTGAAATGAGTCAAGTGGAATTTTCCAATCTGGAGAACTCCTAAAGAATACTTACTAGGAGCATTTAAAATTGTTTGGTACTAATGACAGAGGAGTGTCATTGCTCCCACCTCTCCCACATATACACATATTTAAGTCAGAGGGAATGCTTGGATACTTCTTTGGAGCACTGACCTCAGTAAACATAGTAAGCTACACAGATGGTCAACCTAATGTCCCCATCAGTAGTGTTTCAGGATGTATATGAGGTAGTAGTTCAGAAAATCAGAGAATAAAGAATTTCTCCTCTCTAGGGACATAATTGTAGACCAAAATTCACACTTACAGTTTTTTAAGCCAAACATCCACAATGAGTATTTGTCGTGAAAGACTGGCAACAGCTTAGAAAGAAAAAGTAGATATAGATTCTACACATGTCTCTTCCCTGTAGACTAGCATGTCTCTGTCATGTGGAAAATTTTAGACTTTATGTTCAACCATTTAAATTCACCAATCCTTTACTGAGTCCTTCAGGCCTTTTTTTTTTTTTTTTTTTTGAAAGCATGACAAGCAAAGAGGCATCCATTTTACCTTGGACTTGAGCCTTATTCCAAAGGAAGACCTCACTACTAAGAGGAGACATACTTGGTTAAAAACCAATGGGCTTTCATGATGCTTTAAATTCACACTATTGAACAAGACTTTGCTTAAGGTTTTGAAGGTTCATTTATTAATTAAACAAATATTTGTCCTAGTAAGGGACCTTCTGAGATAAATTTGTCCACTAATAGGTCTTCAGACAAGCCTCATCCAAAATGTTTAAAAACAATTTGGAGTCCTCAAAGCAATTATTAATGTGCTGTGGATAAAGCATGTATCCATTAAATACATGTTGAGATTAGATATATTTATGGCATGTTTTAGAAACCCTTTCCTTGGGAGCTAAAAAACAGTGGCAGAAGAAGAGAAACTGTAGGTATACCTTTATGTTGATGTCATGTTGAAGGATTTTGGACCTAATCAAACAAGTTTATTTGCCTTTAGGACATCTCCTGGTCCTTCCAAAATGCTAATAAAAGAACTTCAAGTCCACTAAATTTGAAAACACTTGAAAACCCAATGCCATGGGTTCGATTCCATGTTGGCTGATGATGCTCATTCTGTTTCACAGCCACATACAATTTAGATTTAGAAGCAAAATCACACTTATATTTTCACCATTATTTAAAGATGATAGCTTTAGAAAATGCTTGAACAGGTACTTTCCAAATATCTTGTTAATTTTTAATAATCACCTTCAGCTTATTTCTAGTAAAATTTATTTTTGAAGTACCCATTATTTTTAATGCTATTCTTTCAATTGGCTTGGCATTTGGGGATAGTTATATTTCCTTCTAGAAGAAATGTTTTCCCTCTACTCAACCAAGATCATAGAAGATGAAAGGCAATATAACATAATGGTTAAAAGTATGAACTCTTGAATCAGACAAAGTGTTTGAAACCCTATTCTGCCATCCACTGGCTATAAAATTTTGGCCAAGTTACTTAAGTTTCCCTAAGCCTAGTTTTCATCATTTTTAAAATGAGAATAATAGTAATTTTTTTTAAAGATTTTATTTATTTATTTGAGAGAGAGAGAATGAGAGAAAGCACAAGAGAAGGGGGAGGGTCAGAGGGAGAAGCAGACTCCCTGACGAGCAGGGAGCCCGATGCGGGACTCAATCCAGGGACTCCAGGATCATGACCTGAGCAGAAGGCAGTCGCTTAACCAACTGAGCCACCCAGGCGCCCCGAAAATAATAGTAATTTTTTAAACAAAAATTAGACGAGATAAGCTATAAAAAGAGCTTTAACATTGGACCTGGACATAGTATGTACTCCATTAATGACTACTATTACTGTTTTTATTATAATGCAATGTATGTGGAGGCTAAAGTGCCATGAGAGCTCCTGCATTATTTATTAACTGTGTAATTTGGTCCAAGTTGCTTCACTTCTCTGAATCTGTTTTCTCATCTGTAACATCAGGATGATAGCAGTGCTTACCTAGATTTGTTGTAAGGATTAAATAATGATGAATATAAATTATTTAAGCACATAGTAGGAGCTCTATAATTATTAGCTTAAAGAAAACAACAGCAAAATAAAAAATCTCTTCATTTTAATGAAACCCCTTTCTAAATGGTCTGGTTACTGAATTTAAGTCATGATTAAGTGATTGTATTTCTACAACAGCAGAATTGTGAGATCAACAAATACTTTTCTCCATACCTGAGTGATACAGGGACCTAGGTTCCCATATCCTAGGGAGCTAATATCACTTAGTCCCATGCCATTATGTAGATGACACCTAAATCTATATTTTCTGCCCTGATTTCTCCTCTGAGTTCCAAACTCATATATTTACTTATCTCCTTTACATCTCCTGAGGTCTACTAGGCATTTAAAAATTAATAGGGCTTTAAAAATAAACCTTCATCACATAAGTAGCCAAAAATCTATGGTATATCCTTTACTCCATTGTTCCTCTTACCCAACTCCTGAAACTATAAAGCATATCTTTAATATACCTATTTCTGTCTCAGCTGCCACAACCCTTGGCCAAGCCTCCTTCATCTCTCACCTGGACAACTACTAATATCATCTTAATTGATCTGCCTGCTTCTATGCTTGGCTTTCAAATATGGGAAGAGCATGAGGCAGCTCTGTGCAGGTGAGGCAGTCCCTGACGGCTGGAAGCCGTCAGCTGATACACTTCTAGTAGTTGGGGCAACAAGTCCCTTGTTGAAGGGAAATCTGAACAGTGCAATTTTATGTTCATCACAATAGATATCCTAATTGAAAGCCCTTTCCTGGTTGGTTCCAAGATATAAATGGGTAGCTCTCTTACATTCTCTTACCATTATATAATGTTTATATTTTACAATGTTTTATGCCTTAATTTGAATTTTCTCAATGGCACTGTAACATATGCATTTCTATCCCAATTTTCCACATAAGGAAACTGAATCACAGAGGTTATGATTCAAGGTCATACAGGTAGTAACTGGTGAAAAGGGGACTTAAAAACTTACTTTGACTCTAAACTCTAGCATTCTTTCTACTATGCTTCACTATTTCCCTAACCAGAGAGTTTAGTTGAGCAGAAAACTCCATTTCCCACCATGCTTCTCTGCTGAGCCCTCTCATATTTTTTTTCTCTATTTGTTCCTTCTGCGAGTATGTGTGTGTGTGTGTGCACCCATGTGTGTGTGTGTGATTATTTTTTATTACTAGAAGTGTGGGTAAAATTGACACATATATTAAGAAAAGGCAACCTCCAAAGTAGTCAGGTTATCTTCTTGGAAAGACTTGTCTGGTTAACAGTAATTTTCAATGATATCTATTTAAAAATTAGTTGTTCTTTATGAAAATTATCTAATGATAATGTTCTAAGTAGGTATTTATCCCTGGGGAAGTGGTTGAGACAGCATCTAATCCCTATCAGATTATCCATTAAAAAGAGCTTTAAAATGGCTTTATATGTTAAGCACATGCTGAAGACAAGCTTCCATATTTACCAGCCCTTTATTTGTTATTCACATACAGTAGGTAAAATTGGTAAGTAAGCTTCAAAGAATTTTCTCAGTGTCAAAGCCCAAAGCCTTGCCAGCTGATTTGAGAGGGTGGTCAAACCTTGTTAATTAGTCAGCCTGTCAGCCTGTCAGAAGAATTATGTGGAGTTGCAGGTAATAGCTCATTAGCAAGAAATAGCTATTGTTAATTATGACAAGGTCAAGAAAGTAGTATCTTTCCAAATTTGAGAGGATATTAAAAATTAGGAAAATGTCTTAGAATAGAATGAGACTCAAGATCAAATATAGGAAAGCATGTCTGAAAAAGGGAGCTTGATGATCTCCTATGAGTTATATGAGGCTCTGGGCCCAAAGAAGCTCCTCAGAATGCAGTAGCTGCTTCTTGAGGTGGTCAATAGCCACTCAGGGTCTTGCTCACCGGCCCCTATGATCCTCTTATTTTCAGAGGAGTATCATCTTGACTGCTTCATTAAGAGCCAAACTATGCTAGAGTCATTTTTAGTTACAATCCTTTTGTAGAGTTAGCCATTCAATGTGTGTACAGAAATTTCTTGGCTGTCTGCCTAAGATGGGGAGGAAAAAGGAGAGGAGTTTTAAAAAGATAAGAAAGTCCTAAAGACACACATTTGAAAATAATAAAAGCAACCTTTTAATAAATGTTTGCTATTCCAAGAACTGTATCAAGTACTTTACATATACTATCTATTTTAATCATCATAACAGTCTTAGAAGGTAGATAATAAAATTATCCCCATTTTAGGTCTGAGAAAACAGAAACAGAGAGTTTAGGCCATTTTCCCAGGGTCACATAGAAAGTGGCAGTGCCACTGAGACCCAGGTATAAATAACTCCCCAAGTCCTTAATAATTCTTAACATAATAACAATAGTAATTATTGAATAAGTATCCAATTATTATTTTTAATAGTAATAATAGTATCTGTCAACATAACAATTTATTGGGTAGGACTAAAAATATGAACCTTAAAAAGTAAATTGATAAATTAGCCTTGGTCAAAAGTAAAAATTTTTACCCTTCAAAAGCAACTATTTAAAAATGAAAAGACAAGCCATAGTCCAGGATAAAATGTTTGAAACACCTATATCTGACAAGGGACTGTAATCCAGTATATATAAAGAATTCCTTCAAATCAATAACAAAGAGGCAAACCACCTAATAAAATGGGCAAAAAATTTGTACAGATATTTCACTCAAAAAATACAGGAATAACTAATAAGTGCATAAAAAGAAGCTCAACATTAACCATCAGGTAAATGCAAATTAAAACCACAATGAGATACCACTTCACATCTATTATAACTGCTACAATTTAAGAGACTGTTATTATCAAACATTGGTAAAGAAGTAGAGCAATTGCAATTCTTCATGACTCTTGGTGGAGTTGTAAAATGGTACAACTATCTTAAAAACAATTTTATTGTTTCTAATAAAGGTAAATATACATCTATCACATTACCTAGCAATTAGCAATTAGCAAAGCTCTTAGGTATTTACCCAAAAGAAATAAATCCACAGAAAGAATTACATGTGAAGGTCCATAGCAGCGTAATTTATAAGAGCCAAAAAACCCCAGAAAGAACTCAAATGCCCATAAGCTGTTAAACTCATAAATCTGTACTATATTCACATAATCATAACAAAAAAGAAAAGATGCTGACACACACAAAAACATGGATAGAGTTCATAGACCTTATGATAAGCAAAAGAAGTCAAAAGCCAATGAGTGTATTCTACATGATTCCATTTACAGGGAGTCCTAGAATATGTGAAATAAATCTCTATTTTAAAAATAAAAAGAAGAGGAGCCTGGATGGCTCAGTCAGTTAAGTGTCTGCCTTCAGCTCAGGTCATGATTTCAGGGTCCTGGGATCGAGCCTTCAGCTTGGATCATGACTGCAGGTACTGGGATGGAGCCCCACATTGGGCTCTCTGTTCAGCAGAGAGTCTGCTTCTCCCTCCCATTCTCCTTCTGTGCTCTCCCTCTCTCTCTCAAATAAATAAATAAAATCTTTAAGAAAAAGAAAAAAAATATCAGTTGTTGTCTGGGGCATGGATGGGGAAGGTGTTGGAGACTGACTACAAAAGGGCACAAAGAAACTTTTGACAGAGGCAGTAATATTTTCTACCTCAATTGGAATGATGGCTACATGGGAGTTTATATTTGTCAAATATCTTCAATCTGTACACTTAAAATGTGAATTTTCTTATATATAAATTATACTTCAATAAAGAAAAAATTTTAAAATTATTATAAAGAAAAAAAAATGTCTTTAAAATACCCCGATTGTCTATTCATGTCTTCTGCCCATTTTCAAATTGGATTGTTAGTTTTTTGGGTGTTGAGTTTTCTAAGTGCTTTATGTATTTTCAATACTAACCCTTTATCAGATATATCATTTGCAAATATATTCTCCCATTCTGGAGGCTGCCTTTTAGTTTTGTTGATTGTTTCCAGGTTACGGCCTGTGTTCTCCTCTAGGATTTTAATGGTTTCAGGTCTCACATTTAGGTCTTTACTCCATTTTGAATTTATTTTTGTGTATGGTGTAAGAAAGTGGTCCAATTTCATTCCTTAGCATGTAGCTGTTCAGTTTTCTAAACACCATTTGTTGAAGAGATTGTCTTTTTTCCCATTATATATTCTTTCCTACTTTGTCAAAGATTAATTGACCATATAGTTTTGGGTTCATTTCTGGGTTTCTCTTCTGTTCTATTGATCTATGTGTCTGTTTTTGTGGCAGTACCATACTGTTTTGATCACTACAGCTTTGTAATATAACTTGAAGTCTGGAATTGTGTGCCTCTACTTTTGCTTTTCTTTTTCAAGGTTGCTTTGGCTATTCAGAATCTTTTGTGGTTCCATACAAATTTTAGGATTTCTTGTTCTAGTTCTGTGAAAAATGCTATTGGTATTTTGATAGGGATAACATTAAATGTGCAGACTGCTTTGGGTAGTATAGACATTTTAACAATATTTGTTCTTCTGATCCATAAGCATGAAATGTCTTTTTATTTCTTTGTGTCCTCTTCAATTTCTTTCTCAGTGTTCTATAGTTTTTCACAGTACAGGTTTTTACCTCTTTGGTTAGGTTTACTCCTAGGTATCTTATGGGTTTTTGTGCAATTGTAAATCAGATTAATTCCTTAATTTCTCTTTTTGTTGCTTCATTATTGGTGTATAGAAATGCAACAGTTTCTCTACATTGATTTTGTATCCTGCAACTTTACCAAATTCTTGTATCAGTTTTAGCAATTTTTTGGTGGAGTCTTTCAGTTTTTCTATACAGAGTATCATGTCATCTGCAAATAGTGAATGTTTTACTTCTGTGCTGATTTGGATGGGTTAGTATCCAAAATATGTAAAGAACTTATAAAATTCAACAGACAAAAAATGAATAATCCAATTGAAAAAAATGGGTAGAAGACATGAATAGACACTTTTTCAAAGAAGACATTCAGATGGCCAATGGACACATCAAAAGATGCTCAACATCACTCATCATTTGGGAAATACAAGTCAAAACTACAATGAGATATCACCATCAGAATAGCTAAAATCAACAACACAGGAAACAACAAGTGCTGGGAGGATGCAGAGAAAGGAGAACACTCTTGCCCTGTTGTTCAGAATGCAAACTGGTGCAGCCACTCCGAAAAACAGTATGGAGGTTCCTCAAAAAGTTAAAAATAGAACTACCCTATGATCCAGCAATTGCACTACTAGGTATTTTTACCCAAAGAATACAAAAATACTAATTCAAGGGGACACATTAACCCCAACGTTCATAGCAGCATTATCTATAATAGCCAAATTATGGAAACAGCCTATATGTCCATTGACTGATGAATGGATAATGAATGGATATATATATACCAACTCTTCTTTATATATATATACATATATACATATAATGGAATAGTACTCAGCCATAAAAGGGAATGAAATCTTGCCATTTGTAGTGACATGGATGGGACTAGGGAGTATTATGTTAAGTGAAATAAGGCAGTCAGAGAAAGACAAATACCATATGGTTTCAATCATATGTAGACTCTAAAGAACAAAACAAATGATCAAAGGGAGAAAAAAAGAAGGCGAGACAAACTAAGAAACAGATTCAACTACAGAGAACAAACTGATGGTTCCCAGAGAGAGGTGGGTGGAAGAAGGGCTAAATAGGTGATGGGGAATAAGGAATGCACTTGTGATGAGCACAGGGTGTTGTGTGTAAGTGTTGAATCATTAAATTGTACACCTGAAACTAATATTACAGTTATGTTAACTAACTGGAATTAAAATAAAAACAAAAAAAATATACCCTGACTGAAAGAAAATTTGGCTCAATAAAATAAGTCAATAAAGTAAGTCAACAAAATAAGTCATTGCTGTTCAGATGGTGTTCAATCAGTCTTGTATCTAATAACCAAATCCAACCCAACAGCTAGGGAAGTACATGTCATATAAAAATGGATATGCAATAACACCTATTTTTGTCTATATTTCCATGGATTGTGGCATCACTTTCCCCACCAGGAGCTGTTATCAAAAGCAGCCAAAGCAGCAGCCTGTAAGCTGTTCCATAGGATATACAATGTCTCCTCTAATGTCCATCTTCTTTCTTTTTTTATTTTATTTTATTATGTTAATCACCATATATTATATCATTAGTTTTTGATGTAGTGTTCCATGATTCACTGTTTGCATATAACACCCAGTGCTCCATTGGATACGTGCCCTCTTTAATACCTATCACCAGGCTAACCCATCTCCTCAGCCCCCTCCCCTCTAGAACTTTCAGTTTGTTTCTCAGAGTCCATAGTCTCTCATGGTTCATCTCCCCCTCCGATTTCCACCCCCTTCATTTTTCCCTTCCTACTATCTTCTTTTTTTTTTTTTTTAACATATAATGTATTATTTGTTTCAGAGATACAGGTCTGCTGTGAATTGTTTAAGACTGTTGAATCCATCTTATTTCTTAAAGAACTCATAGGTCCCCTGGAAGTTGGAGATATCAATGTCTCTTTAAGTATGGATCCCAAGGCATTCCATAATCAGTTCTCTCCTGTCCCTCTGAAGGCAACTAGTCCTAGATCAAAGAATATGTGCAAAGGGCCCTGGTATTACATTAGGCCATCGACCTAATATCCATATACAGTGTTATTTCTTTTATTCTGTACCCAGAGGCTGGACATTGGACTTCTGACTGTCTTGGCTCATGATGAACCCTCAAACTCTCCAAGAGGGTGCTCTTAGGAATTTAAACATGGAGTTTATCAATCTCTCCTGGCAATATTTGAACCCAGGCCCTAAAGTTCTCTTTGTTTCTCCCATTGAGTATCGAAGCACAGTCACAAATATCCTATCATTTTCAAAATTTGAGATACAAACTAAACTTCAATTATGGTCCTAATTTCAAGCTCACAGTCCTTAAAGAATAAAAGAAACCCTGGGTAAAGGCATAATCAGAGCTCAGTGGCGTGGCGTTGATCAATAGAAGGGCATTGCTCTTTCTCCTTTTGACTTGCAAAGGCAGCTAGAATAGAAGTCCCATTATTCCATGGAATATGATGTGTAAGAGCATGGAAAATACTGTCTGAAAAGTAAAGAGACTTAGGAAGAATATTTCATTTCTGTATTGTACTTTTTCAAATTAGTGATTGTTCCCATGACATAGTGGCACTTTGCCAACAAAACATTTGGGGGTTTGTTTAAAAATAAAAATCCCTGTTTCCAGAATTTTCAAACATTCTATATTTAGCCATGTCCTTGAGAGCTGGATTATTCTTGCTTAGGTGAGTAAACTACCTGCAATTCAGGTAGCCACCATCACATAGTGGTATAGATATGGGCTATCAAACTAATTTTTTCCCTTCACTTCCTTCCAGATATGAATCAATGAGATAAGTCATGGGTAACCATATCTCATTATACTTTTCTGTCTACATATATTCTTTAATAAAAATAACTATGAATCTGATGGCTAGATGACATGAATCTATCAAAAGAAAAATTATAAGCAAAATGCCTGAAGTAAAAAGAATACCTACCACAATAAAATAGGCTGTTATCAATCCTAATTAGCTTAATCAGATCATACTACCCCCCCCCCAAGCTAACTAGAACTCATTTGGAACCATTTCAGCTTTGAAAATTTGCCCTAGGCCTTGGCCTGAGCACAAGTGCTGTTTGCCTCCTGACTGATCTGTTGGCTCTGATTGAGGCTGTGGGCATCAAGGCTTGGCATAAAGCTGGTCACTTTAAGCACCGAAACCTCTTAATCACTTGCTAACTATAATTACTTTCTGCTAAGACCTTATCTATTCCTGACTCACAGGGTGTTCTCACTTTAGTTTGAACTGGTATTCTTCCTGGACAGAGGATGGAGAGAGAACATCTTCACCCTACTCAGGTTCCATGTGCTTAAAGAAGGAAAAGCCAAAACTTTACAAAGACAGCAATATATACAATGACTGTTCCCATATCAGGAAAAATGCTCCTTTGGGGGAACTTTTTATGAGTTACCCATAACTCTTTTGCTCTCCCTTCTCTCTGGCATTAAAAAAAGTATTGTAGCAAAGTACGCATAACATAAAATTTACCATTTTAACCATTTTAAGTGTGCAATTCAGTGGTACTAATTACATGCACAATGCAGTGCAACTTTGTCACCATCATCCATTTTTAGAACTTTTTCATCCTAAACTATATCTCTTTTAATAAATAAGAATATTAATATTGATCTCCTTGCTTAAAACCTCCTAATTTCTGCTCAAGGTTTTGCTGTCTATAATTAACTGGTTTTTAAAGAGAGTTGTTCATGAGGCCCCATACACCCCTCTTTTTTTCTTTATAGAACTTTTTAAATAGTTTGAATATACAGAGCCAAACCAGTTTGAAGCAGTTGCTCAGAATAGCAGTTCACTCACATAAAGATTGTGGCACAAAGGGTGTGATATTCTTTCATGATTCAGAGGATGAGATTTCAGAACAGATCATAGAGAGGAGTTAAGTTTCTCCCTACTGAACTCTGCCTTTATTTCAGGAAGTTGCCAGTGCGTAATTCATGGTGAATCATCAGACTAGAATAGTAGGTATAGCAGTTTGGATTTTCTTAGACATAGACAAATTAATAATAATAATAATAATAAAAACCTAGTATAGTCCACACTATATGCTCACTAAATTATCTCTAAAAATTATTTTTAATATAATAAAGTAGTTATAATCAGTTAATTAAAGTCGTCACACAATTTCACATAGAACAAGTAGGAAAAAAAATAGAAGACCATGGAAGTTTTCTTACTTTTGTTTTGGTTATCGTACTTCTGTCAACAGGTTGTTGCATTAATTTTTAAAAGAATTCTGGGGCGCCTGGGTGGCTCAGTCGTTAAGTGTCTGCCTTCGGCTCAGGTCATGATCCCAGGGTCCTGGGATTGAGTCCCACATCGGGCTCCCTGTTCGGCAAGAAGCCTGCTTTTCCCTCTCCCATTCCCCCTGCTTGTGTTCCTGCTCTCGCTATCTCTCTCTCTGTCAAATAAATAAATAAAATCTTAAAAAAAAAAAAGAATTCTGGCCTTATCTATCTCAGATTAATCAGTTTTTAAACAATTACATTTCAAGATTGAAATGTCCCCTTAACACTTTCTTGCTCTGTACTAAAAGTCAGAAATATTTGTCAGACACATGAATTCTCTGGCCTTTTTGCTTTCTGCCTGCTAAAACAACTCATTTCTGTTTAGCCTTCAATTTGAAGTTCTACTTTATTTGCCCACTTGCTCAGTTTTCAAACTGTCTTTTGAATTGGAGGCATGTCTGTCCTTAGTTGTTTTCAAAAATTCCCTGAGGACTGCTTTCTTTTGGTAAATGAAAAATCTTTGACATTTTATAGCCTGATTACTTAAAGATGTCATACTATACCATTTTGCAACAAAGACAACCTTGGCTTAAGTTAAATTACATGGGAAAATATCCATACCCAATATATTTGATCTATTTATTTTTAATTTACCTTATTCTAAAAAGGATATAAGACCAAAATAATACAAATAAAAATTTAATAAACATATAATAAATTTATCATGCTGAATCCAAGGCTCATAGTGCTCTCCTTAAACTAGCCATATCCTATTATTTCTTCACAGCTTAACAGTCTCTTATGAAGCTTTATCTGACTCATCCAGTTTGTAAAGGTCTCTTCTTTTCCTGAATTCCTACAGCAGTTACACCTGCTCTTTCCCCTTTAAACTATCCTCACACTTCTGCCAAAGACAGCTGATCATATTATTCCCCTCCCCAAAAGCCTCTAATAGGTCTACTCTGCCTTGAGAATAATTGTGAAAGTTTTAACAGAGTAATTAAAATTGTTTAAAACCTGGCCCTGATCTTCTCTTGCCTCAAAACCCACCCTGGTCTATAAGTACTATCCTCTAGTAATACCACACAAACTCAGACTCCTTAAATATGCCAAACAGTTTCATACCTTTGTATATCAACACGTTTCTCCTAACTGGAAAAGTGTGTTTCCTTTTTACTGCCTGTTAAATGCCTGTGAATCTTTTAACAGGTGGTCAAGAGTAACTTCCCTTATGAAAACTTCTCTGACTCTCATAGGCCAAAATACCATATTATAATGTTTTCAAAATTAAAAGAATGTAGTACTGATATAGGAATAGAAAAATATACGAATAAAACAACAGAGCTTCAAAACAGACCCAGATATACCCACAGAATTTAGTGTATGGTAAAGGAGACATTTCAAATAAATAATACTGGAATAATTGGCTATTTGTTTGGAAAGACAAAAGAAAAAATATCCATACCCACACACCATTAAATAAAGCCAAATTGATTTTTTAATGAACTATAAATACCATTATATAACACAGAAGTCAATATAGGAGACTTTTTATGTTTTTTTAAGTAGGGCAGTAATCTTAAAAAAATATAAACAAAATACTTCAATGAAATAATTGCTAAATTTAACTTCAAATTAAAACTTCTCTATGACAAAATATTCTAAACAAGTTCAAACAAAAATCAGTAGTCTAGGTATAATTATTTGAATTATTTACAATATATAAGACAAAATATTAATATCCAAAATACATAAAGAACACTTGAAATTCAATTAGAAAGGAACAAACTCCCCAACAGAAATGTGGGCAAAAAATATGAAAAGGTCACAGAATAAAAAACACAAATGTTCAATAAACATATGAATAGATGCTCATTCTCAAAAAGTAAATATGGAAATTGATACTTATTAATAATTACTTTAAATGTAAATAAACTAAATGCTCCAATCAAAAGACATAGGGTGGACAAATGAATAATAAAAAAAAGACCCATCTATATGCTGCCTATAAGAGACTTCACATCTAAAGACAAACACAGACTGAAAGTGAAGAGATGGAAAAAGATATTGCATGCAAATGAAAATTAAAAGAAAGTTAAAGTGTCAATATTCATATCAGACAAAATAGACTTTAAAACAAAAACTGTAACAAAAGACAAAGGGCATTACACAATGATAAAAGGATCAACCCAAAGAGAGAATATATCATTTGTAAATATCTATGCACCCAACATAAGAGCACCTTAATATACAAAACAAATATTAACAGACAGAAAGGGAGAAATGGACAGTAATACAATAATAGTAGGGTACTTTAATACCCCACTTACATCAATGGATAGATCATTCAGACAGAAAATCAATAAGGAAACACTGGCCATAAACGACACATTAAAGTAGATGAACTTAATAGATAAGTACAGAATATTGTATCCCCAAGCTGCAGAATACACATTCCTTTCAAGTGCATATGGAACATTTTCCAGGATAGATCACATGTTAGGAAATAAAACAAATCTCAGTAAAATCTAGAAGACTGAAATCTTATCAAATATCTTTTCTGACCACAACAGTATGAAACTGGAAATCAATTGCAAGAAGAAAACTGAAAACAAACAAACAAACACAAACACATGGAGACTAAACAACATGCTACTGAACAACCAACAGGTCAATAAAGAAATCAAAGAGGAAATTTTAAAAAATACCTTGAGACAATGAAAATGCAAACACAACTTTCCATAATCTCTGGGATGCAGAAAAAGTAGTTCTAAGAGGGAAGATTTAGTGATACAGACCCACTTCAAGAAACAAGAAGAATCTCGGGTGCCTGGGTGGCTCAGTCATTAAGCGTCTGCCTTCGGCTCAAGTCATGATCCCAGGGTCCTGGGATCGAGTCCCATATCGGGCTTCCCGCTCTGCGGGAAGCCTGCTTCTCCCTCTCCCACTCCCCCTGCTTGTGTTCCTGCTCTTGCTATGTTTCTCTCTGTTAAATAAATAAAATCTTTAAAAAAAAAAAGAAACAGGAAAAATCTCACATAAACAATCTAATTTTACACCTAAAGGAACTAGAAAAAGCAGAAAAAATGAAGCCCAGTTAGTAGAAGGAAGGAAATAATAAAGATCAGAGTGAAAATAAATGAAATAGAGACTAAAAAAAAAATAGAAAAGATTAATGAACCTAAAAGGTAGTTTTTTGAAAGAATAAACAAAATAAAAAACCTCTAGCAAGACTTATCAAGGAAAAAGAGAGAAGATCCAAGTAAAGAAAATTAGAAATGAAAAAGAAGTTATAACTGATAACACAGAAATACAAAGGATCATAAGAGACTACTATTTTTTTTTAAGATTTTATTTATTTATTTGAGAGAGAGAGAATGAGAGAGAGCACATGAGAGGGGGGAGGGTCGGAGGGAGAAGCAGACTCCCCACCGAGCAGGGAGCCCGATGTGGGACTTGATCCCGGGACTCCAGGATCATGACCTGAGCCGAAGGCAGTCGCTTAACCAACTGAGCCACCCAGGAGCCCATAAGAGACTACTATTAACAAGTAATGAAATTGAAATGGTAATCAAAAAACTCCCCAAATACAAAACTCTAGCACCAATCAGCTTCACAGGTGAATTCTATCAAACATTTCAGGGTGAGTTAGTACCTATCCTTCTCAAATTATTACAGAAAAACTGAGGAGGAAGGAATACTTTTAAACTCATTTTACAAGGCCAATATTACCCTGATACCAAAACCAGAGACACTACAAAAAAAAAAAAAAAAAAGAAAAAAGAAAATTGCAGGCCAATATCCCTAATGAACATAGATGTAAAAATTCTCAACAAAATATTAGCAAACTAAGATACAGTTTTTAAACCATTAGATTAACAAATAGTGAATTAGTTTGATGATACCATAAAATCCAGCAACTCTATCTCTCAGTATCTGAACTAGAAAAAACACGTGTGTGTATAAGAGTATTCCTCACAGTGCTGTTTGTAATAGTAATTGATTGGAGATCCTAAATGAGTATCAATAGGAGATCTAAATGAATAAATTTCAGTATATTTTACTATGGAACATTATGCAGTAATTTAAAAAGATGAGGTCCTAATAAGGCATAGTGTTGAAAGAAGCAAAAGCAAACTTGCAGATATTTTTGTATAGGCAAATGCCAATTTCATGGAAAAAAAAAAGAAACAAAAATAATACTATATATTTTTATCAATACATATCTATGTATGAAAGTGCTTAGAAAAAGTTCTGGTCTAAGGGGATGCTAACCTTACCTATAATATATTATATGCTATTTATATAATTGAGAATTAAAAACAGAGTAAGAAATATGTTGGTATTTTTTTGTATTTAAACATTCACTATGAATTGTTTTTTGCAAGCCTATAAGGCCATTTCTCACTCTTACAGTTTATAACAAATTATTCAAGGCCAAGACTATACAAAAAACATGAATCTAAAGCCATTAACTCATTTAGCTTCCCTAACAATAAGGGCCAGGATTAGGGAGAGGTGAGTGAGACCAAGTCATCCAAGTACAAAACTGGTTCCTGCCTTTATTTTTAAAAATATATTTTATTCAATATGGATTTTTGCATTAATTTTGCTTTTAAAAAGATTGCATTAAATATTATTTATCTTGGTTACTGATTTCTTTTGGTACTCCCTACATTTTGCACCCAAGGTGAATGCCTCACTCATCTCTCCATAGTGCAAAATCTGCATAACAATACCATGAATCTAGTATTATTCCACTCATTTTACAGGTGAGGGAGTTGGTCTAAGGAAACACAGCTAGTCAGCTAGTAAATATAAGGTCAGGATTCAAACTTAGGCCTTAGACTCAACACCCATGTTTACCCACTCAAAGTTTTTGTACAATTTTATTCTATTTTATTCATTAGTTCAATGGACCTATGCTAATTCCCAATGACAATGTGTTTTATATATCTTCCATGTAGCTGTATTTCACACCCTATTTGGCAATTTAGTTTTAGCCTTGGCACACTATTCATGGGAGCACTATGTACTTTGCATTGCTCACCATCTGTCAGAGAGATATGGAAAAAAGTCTTATTAGAAATAGGATATGAATTATGCGGTACCAAATTGGTCAGACCCATACTTTAAAAGAAGAATCACAAACTTATGTAGACTTGAAGGCAGAGGTATTGGTTCCAACTTATTTTGATAAAAAGGTCCTTGAAAGGTAAATCATTGATTGTTCATAACTTTCTTAACTATTTTGGGAAGCAACCAATGAACATGTATTTATTAAACACTCAGCTTCCCTTCTCAGTGGTTCTCAACCGGGGGCAGTATAACTGCCACGGGGAACTTTGGAAATATGTAAGGATGGATATTTTGGTAGTTCAAATGACAAGTTCAAGGGATTATTTGACATATTCTCAAAAAAAAATGAGACATTATATCTTTGGTAGTGGTGGGGAGAGGAGATTTGGGGAGTCAGGAAAGACTTCATATAGGAAGTTTTATCGCATGTAAGTCTGGCATATTTGAATATGGAGGGAAAGGCATTCTAGGCAGAGAGAAGAACTTGAGCAATTTACAGAAACAATTCACATGTACTGACTACTCACTAAGTGTCAGGAACTGTTCTAAGTGTTTTATAGTTTTAACTCACTTATTCCTTATAGCAATTCTATGAGATTAGGTTAAGATCATAGAGAACACTGATTGTCAGGCTAAAAGACTTGGGAAATGCCACTTACTATATTTCTATATTGGAGAGCCTCAATATTATGCTCATTAGCACATTAAGTATTCTGAGAAATTCCAGTGGTAAAATGCCTGTTTCATATTGTTTAACACAGACTCTCACAAACTTATTTGGTGGAAGAAATATTTTTATCATTAAACTTTTGTCTATATCAGTGTTCCAACTGAACATGCTCTAGTAAACTTTGTAGATAATGGGGAATTACGTTGGTTGCAGGGGCAATTGAAAGGTAGATATAAATCTAAAACCTAATTTGAAGTTTTTAGCCATCAAAGAAAGTCTTTCTTTTTACCAAATCATAAAATGTTCTGAGTTATTGGCATGGTGATATAATGGCAAAGAAGTAATGTAATGAATTCAAGATTTGTTCAACTAAATTGTACCTAATTAATTAATCTATCTCAGCATGATGTTTTTCCTTGATAGTTATTTTATATTTCATCTATAGGAGTAAACCAAAATGGATAGTTTATACCATAATTAAAAAGAAGAATAATAAAACAGAACTTGTCCTCCAAGATGCTAAAATGAACTATAAAGGTAAAATAAACAAAACAGTATAATATTAATATAAAAAGTATCAGTGGATCAGAATAAATAACCCAGAGACCTATCAAAGCACATTTAATATTATGTTAAAGGTGGCATATTAAATCAATAATATATGGCCTTAAAAGTTATTTTATTAATGGTTATAAAGTTACATTATTTAAATATTTAGAAATCAAAAAGTTAGATTCTAACCCTGCACGTTATACTGAAATAAACTCCAAATTGCTTGGAAATGCTAAATTAAGAGGGGAACACATAGAAAACTAAAAAGAAAATAAATGACTATCAAATTATGGTAAAAGGTGTAACTTTATAAGCATAAAATCAACAGAAAAACAGAAAAGGAAAGGTTTAAATATTCTATGCTCTCATTAAAACTATCAACTATAAAATAATCCCATTAAAATAGAAAATGAAAAAATAAGGGGGATCAACAAAAGCAAACTTGGTTTATTTAGTCTAATGAACTATGCAGAGTTTTGGAAGGACTAATCAAGAAAAAAAGAAAAGGCACAAATATTTTTTACAAATAAGAAATGAGATCTTGTTATAGATAAGGTAGGCATCAAAAGATAAAAAAAAAATATCAGCAAGCCTAAGTCAATAAATTTGAAAACTTAGGTAAAATGGAAAAAATGTATAGAAAATATACCTTCAGAAAATTGATTCAAGAAATACAGGAATACCACTGTTGTTCATGATTGAGTAACAGGGCCAAATTTAACTTCTTGACTTAAATAAGGAGATGACTGGACAAAATATATAAAATGATAGTTTTCACACATTGGACAAGAGACAGAGTAGGGCAGTGATCTCTGACAGAAGGAACAAGATGAGGTGAGCCTTATGATTGTCACAGCTTCCTACTTGAAGAGGGTTTTCAGGCTGCAACACATGGCAAGGGAACCCCAACAGAGACCAGTAGTATCTTTGAGTTAAGGAGATAGAATTTAGAGTTTTAGGAGTCCAGGACATCTACAATTTGGGGTTTAAATACTAGAGAGGACATACAGAGAGAATTGTGGAGATCTTCAGAGGGGTACTCTCAAGTCTCTGGCTGAGCATTGGCCTATGCATGCATAGGGAGAACTTCTGAAGCCAGGAAATAACCAACCACCAGTAGTTTATGTTCTCCCAAGCCAGAGTGCAAAGATCTCCTCATATATCAGATAGAATCCCCAGAATGGTATAGTCTTAGTCATGGAAACAAATTAGTACTTGACTAATGGCTTCTCTGGACCTAAACTAAATTTTTTTTGGAAGATTCTATTTATTTATTTGACAGAGAGAGAGAGAGAGCACAAGTAGGCGGAGCAGCAGGCAGAGGGAGAGGGAGAAGCAGATTCCCCGCTGAGCATGGAGCCCAATGTAGGGCTCAATTCCAGGACCCTGGGATCATGACCTGAGCTGAAGGCAACTGCTTAACTGACTGAACCACCCAGGTGCCCCTGGACATAAACTAAAATTTTAAGAACAATCCTCAAAAGGATACAACTGATTACAAGGAACATCTGCATCCTGGAAAAAAATCCAACAATATTTAAAGTAATAGAAAAACTCCAGTACTTAAAAACATAGTATTCACAATGGCCAGCATTAAAGGAAGTAGAAAAATATGACCATAACCAGAAGAAAAATCAACCAGTAGAAACATATCAAAAAACAAAGCAAATTACTGAATTAACAAAAACAGCATAACTGACCTATAAATATACTCAGTATATTTAAGATCATACAACATGAATATGATAAAGAGAGGAACAGAAGATATGTAAAAAAATACAAGTAGAATTTCTAGAAATTAAAAATACAATATCTGAAATGAGAAATAAACTCATAAGATTAACAGCTGATTAAGCACTATGAAAGAAAAAAAATTGTGATTTAAAATGAAGCACACAGAAAGAAAAGCTTGAAAAAAGTGAATAGGTGGGTGGAATGATAAAAAAAAAAAAAATTCTACATACATTTAATTGGAGTGCCAGAAAAGAAAGGAATGAAGGAACAAAAAAACTGAAAAAGAATAAAATTTTTCAATATTTGATGAAACCTGTAATTATAATTATATTGCTGAACATTAGTGATCAAGAGACACTCAAAGGAAGCCAGGGGAAAATATATGTTCTCTCAAAATGATTCAAGCCAGAATATAATAGAACATAATATTTAAAAAGCTGATATAAAGACTGTCAACCTAGAATTTTATAGTCAGCAAATGGTAATATTTGGGTAAATGTATAGAATTTTCTTTTCTCCTATTTAATTGTTTTAGAGATAATTGATTTTATAAAGCAGGAAAAAACCCCAACAACATATTGTGGTGTTCATATAATATGTAGAAGTAAAATGTATGACAACACTAACATAAAGGCCAATGAGAGTAGATAACTGTTGTAAGATTCTTACAATATATGTAAAGTGGTATTAAGACTCTAAGTTAAACGATTCTATTGGGAGCCCTAAAGCAACCACTCTAAACAAAAATATATATAGCAAAAAAGCTAATGGTAGAAATGAAATGGAATTAAAAGAATACTCAAATCTAAAGAAGGCAGAATGGCTAAAATTAACATGACAGGAAACAACAAATGTTGGCAAAGATGTGGAGAAAGGGAAACCCTCTTACACAGTTCGTGGGAATGCAAGCTGGTACAGTCACTCTGGAAAACACTATGAAGATTCCTCAAGAAGTTAAAAATAGAGATACCCTATGACCCAGCAATTGTACTACTGGGTATTTACCCCAAAGATACAGACGTAGTGAAAAGAAGGGGCACCAGCACCCCAATGTTCATAGCAGCAATGTTCACAATAGCCAAACTGTGGAAGGAGCCAAGATGTCCTTCAACAGATGAATGGATAAATAAGATGTGGTTCATATATACAATGGAATATTACTCAGCCATAAGAAAGGATGTATTCTTACCATTTACATCAACATGGATGGAACTGGAGGGTACTGAGGGAGACAAACCATGAGAGACTCTTGACTCTTGGAAATAAACTGAGGGTTGTGGAAGGGGAAGTGGGTGAGGGGGATGGGGTAACTGGGTGATGGGCATTAAAGAGGGCACATGATGTGATGAACACTGGTTGTTATACACAACTGATGGATCACTGAACACTACATCATAAACTAATGATATGTATTATATGTTGGCTAATTGAATTTAAATAAAAAATAATAAAGAAGGCAGAAAAGGAGCAACTCAGGGAAAGAAAAAGATTAAAAGAAAAAACAAACCATAAATTGGTAGACTTCAGTACAACCATAATCACATTAGTGTAAATAAACAAAATATGTCAGTTGAAAAGTATAGATTGTCAAACTTGATATAAAAAAAGCAAGACACAGCTATATGGTGTCCTCAAGAAACATTTTTTAAATGAAAAGAATGGAAAGAAATAAACAGCTTAAAAGTAAAATGACAGAAAAAGATATACCATAAAACACTAATTAAAAGAAAGCTGGAATAGCTATGTTAATATCATACAAACAATATCAGAGCAAGTCATATTATCAGAGGTAAAGGAAGACATTTCATGGTGATAAAATAATTCATCAAGACAAGAACTTAACAATCCTAAACCTACATTCACCAAATAATAAAGCTAAAAAACACACAAAGCAAAAATAGAACTAAAAGAAGAAATATATAAATTCACCATTATAAAGATTTCACAATGAATGAGGCAAGATGGTGGAGGAGTAAGAGACCTAAATTTCTTCTGGTCCCAGGAATTCAGCTAAATAGTTATCAAACCATTCTGAACACCTACAAACTCAACAGGAGATTGAAGAAAAGAATAGAAGCAATCCTATGAACAGAAAAGCGACCACTTTCTGGAAGGTAGGACATGCGGGGAAGTGAATCCGAGATGATATTTGGGAAGATAGACCATGGGGGCAGGGGCCTCCGTCGGCTGCTTCTGGCAAGTGATAGAGCCGCGGAGCACAAAATCGGAACTTTTAAAAGTCGGCTCTGCTGAGGGACGTTGCTGCAGTGGCTAAGCGGGGGGTGGAAACCTCAATGGGACAGTGTGGTCTCAGGACCCTCGGGGTCACAGAAAGACTGGAGGTGCCTGAGTGTGGCAGAGCTCCCAGGTATCGGAGCAGGGAAGTCGGCTACAAAGATGGAGCCAAGGATTGGACTCTCAGCTCAGGGTTGCCATAAACCATGATCTACAGCACAGTCTGGCCACTGCTTTTCAAGCAGGGACCCAAAAGTGGTGGATCCGGGGAGACTCCCCTTCCTCCCCTGGGAGGAGAGGCACAGGAGTGCACTGCAGGAATCAGCTGGGTTTGGAGTCTCCAAATGGGCTCCTGTGCTAGAGATAGAAATGCTCTGTCACAGGCTGGGTGAGCACGGATTGCAGCCAGGGACCAGAGAGACAGGAGAGATTGACTGCTTTTCTCTGAGGGCACACTAAGCAGTGGGGCTCCGAGCTCTTGGCTCCTCCAGGGCCAGAGATTGGGAGGCCGCCATTTTCACTCTTATCCTCCAAAGCTGTACAGAAAGCTTTCAGTGAACAAAAGCTACTGAGATCAAATCCGAGCAGATTACTTAGCCTGGCCACTGGCAAGGGAAGTGCAATTCCGTCTCAGGCAAAGACATTTGAGAATCACTGCAACAGGCCCCTCCCCTAGAAGATCAGCATGAACATACAGCCAAGACCAAGTTTAACGATCAATGAGAACACCAAAATCCCAGGGCTAGGGGAATACAGCAGATAGAATTCATGGCTTTTTCCCCAAGATTCTTTAATCTTTCAAAGTTAATTTTTAAAAATTTTCTTTATTTTTTCTCTATTTTTTGAATGTTTCTTCTTTCCTTTTTCAACCAATATCTTATCTTACCAATTCCTTTATTAAAATCTTTTTTACTTTATTTATTTATTTATTTGACAGAGAGACAGAGTGAGAGAGGGAACACAAGCAGGGGGAGTGGGAGAGGGAAAAGCAGACTTCTCGCTGAGCAGGGAGCCCGATGTGGGGTTCCATCCCAGGACTCCGGGATCATGACCTGAGCCGAAGGCAGATGCTTAATGACTGAGCCACCCAGGCAACCCTTAAAATCTTTTTTAATTTTCATTTTTACAGTCATATTCTATCCCTTCATTGTATTTAACCTTATTTTTTGTATATATATATAAGTTTTTCTTTCTTTAAAATTTTTGGATACAGTTTCTTCTAACAGACCAAAATATACCCTAAATCTAGTGTATGGTTTTGTTCTGGTCTCCTGCCTGATCACATTCTCTCTCTCTCTTTTTTTATTTTTTTTTATTTTTTTCTTTCTTCTTTAAACCAACTTTTTATCAATTCCTTTTTAAAAATCTTTTAAAATTTTCATCTTTACAGTGATATTCCATCCCTTCATCATATCTACCCTTATTTTTGTATATATATGTTATCCTTTCTTTAAAATTTTGGGAGGCCGTTTCTTCTAACAGACCAAAATACACCCAAAATCTAGTGTGTGGCTCTGTTCTACTCACCAGCCTGATCATATTCTTTTTTTTTTTTTCCTTTCTTTCCCCCCTGGTTTCCTGTCTCTTCTGATTTGTTTGGTGTATACTTTTCTGGGGTCGTTGTTACCTGTTAGCATTTTGTTGTCTCATTCATCTATTCTCCTCTGGACAAAATGACAAAACGGAAAAACTCACCTCAAGAAAAAGAACAAGAGGCAGTCAGTACTGCCAGGGACCTAATCAATATGGACATTAGTAAGATGTCGGAAATAGAGTTCAGAATGACGATTTTAAAGATACTAGCTGGGCTTGAAAAAAGCATAGAAGATACTAGAGAATCCCTTTCTGGAGAAATAAAAGAACTAAACTATAACCAAGTTGAAATTAAAAAGGATATTAATGAGGTGCAATCAAAAATGGAGGCTCTAACTGCTAGGATAAATGAGGCAGAAGAGAGAATTAGTGATATAGGAGACCAAATGTTGGAGTATAAAGAAGCTGAGAAAAAGAGAAACAAATACTGGATCACAAGGGGAGAATTCAAGAGATAAGTGATACCATAAGATGAAACAATATTAGAATAATTGGGATCCCAGAAGAAGAAGAAAGAGAGAGAGGGGCAGAAGGTATATTGGAGCAAATTATAGCAGAGAACTTCCCTAATTTGGGGAAGGAAACAAACATCAAAATCCAGGAGGCACAGAGAACACCACTCAAAATTAATAAAAATATGTCAACACCCCGACATCAAATAGTAAAACTTACAAGTCTCAAAGACAAAGAGAAAATCCTGAAAGCAGCTCGGGACAAGACATTTGTAACCTACAATGGTAGAAACATTATATTGGCAGCAGAACTATCCACAGAGACCTGGCAGGTCAGAAAGGACTGGCATGATATATTCAGAGCACTAAATGATAAAAATATGCAGCCAAGAATACTATATCTAGCTAGGCTGTCATTGAAAATAGAAGGAGAGATAAAAAGCTTCCAGGACAAACAAAAACTAAGAGAATTTGCAAACACCAAACCAGCCCTAAAAGAAATATTGACAGGGGTCCTCTAAGCAAAGAGAGAGCCTAAAAGTAACATACACCAGAAAGGAACACACACAATATACAGTAACAGTCACCTTACAGTCAATAAAATGACACTAAATTCCTATCTTTCTATAGTTACCTTGAACGTAAATGGGCTAAATGCCCAAATCAAAAGACACAGGCTATCAGATTGGATAAAACAAACAAGACCCATCGATATGCTGTTTGCAAGAGATTCATTTTAGACACAAAGACACCTCCAGATTGAAAGTCAGGGGGTAGAAAATCATTTACCATGCTAATGGACATCAAAAGAAAGCTGGGGGGGCAATCCTTATATCAGACAAATTAGATTTTAAACCAAAGACTATAATAAGAGATGAGGAAGGACACTATATCATACTAAAGGGTCTATCCAGCAAGAAGATCTAACAATTTTAAATATCTATGCCACTAATATGGGAGCAGCCAATTATATAAATCAATTAATAACAAAATCAAAGAAACACATTGACAATAATACAATAATAGTAGGGGACTTTAACAGCCCCCTCACTGAAATGGACAGACCATCTAAACAAAAGATCAACAAGGAAATAAAGCCTTTAAATGAGACACTGGGCCAGATGGACTTCACAGATATATTCAGAACATTCCATCCCAAAGCAACAGAATACACATTCTTCTCTAGTGCCCATGGAACATTCTCCAGAATAGATCACATCCTGGGTCACAAATCAGGTCTCAACCGGTACCAAAAGATTGGGATCATGCCCTGCTAATTTCGGACCACAGTGCTTTGAAACTAGAACTCAATCACAAGAGGTAAATTGGAAAGAACTCAAACACAGGCTAAAGAGCATCGTACTAAAGAATGAATGGGTCAACCAGGAAATTAAAGAAGAATTTTAAAAATTCATGGAAACAAATGAAAATGAAAACACAACTGTTCAAAATCTTTGGGATACAGAAAAGGCAGTCCTAAGAGGAAAGTATATAGCAATACAAGCCTTTCTGAGGAAACAAGGAAGGTCTCAAACACACAACCTAACCCTCCACCTAATGGAGCTGGAGAAAGAACAGCAAATAAAGCCTAAACCCAGCAGGAGAAGAGAAATAATAATGATCAGAGCAGAAATCAATGAAATAGAAACCAAAAGGGCAGAAGAATAGATTAACTAAACTAGGCGCTGGTTCTTTGAAAGAATTAATAAGATTGATAAACCCTTGGCCAGACTTATCAAAAAGAAAAGAGAAATGACCCAAATAAATAAAATCATGAATGAAAGAGGAGAGATCACAACCTACACCAAAGAAATACAAACAATTACAAGAATATATTATGAGCAACTATACACCAGCACATTAGGCAATCTGGAAGAAATGGATGCATTCCTAGAGAAGTATAAACTACCAAAACTGAACCAGGGTGAAATAGAAAACATGAACAACATCATAATGAGTAAGGAAATTGAAGCAGTCATCAAAAATCTCCCAACAAACAAAAGCCCAGGGCCAGATGGCTTCCCAGGGGAATTCTACCACACATTTAAAGAAGAATTAATACCTATTCTTCTGAAACTGTTTCCAAAAATAGAAATGGAAGGAACACTTTCAAACTCGTTTTATGAGGTCAGCATTACCTTGATCCCAAAACCAGACAAAAACCCCATCAAAAAGGAGAATTACAGACCAATATCCCTGATGAACATGGATGCAAAAATTCTCACCAAAATGCTAGCCAATAGGATCCAAAAGTACATTAAAAGGATTATTCACCACGACAAAGTGGGAGTTATTCCTGGGCTGCAAGTTGAGTTCAACATCTGCAAATCAATTAATGTGATACAATACATTAATAAAAGAAAGAACAAGAACCATATGATCCTCTCAATAGATGCAGAAAAAGCATTTGACAAAGTACAGCATCCTTTCTTGATTAAAACTCTTCACAGTGTAGGGATAGAGGTCACACACCTCAATATCATAAAAGCCATCTATGAAAAACTGAGAGCTTTTCCCCTAAGGTCAGGAACATGGCAGGGATGTCCGCTATCACCACTGTGATTCAACATAGTATTAGAAGTCCTAGCCTCAGCAATCAGACAACAAAAAGAAATCAAAGGCATCCAAATCAGCAAAGAAGAAGTCAAACTCTCCCTCTTTGCAGATGATATGATACTTTATGTGGAAAACCCAAAAGACTCCACCCCAATACTGCTAGAACTCATACAGGAATTCAGTAATGTGGCAGGATATAAAATCAAAGCACAGAAATCAGTTGTATTTCTATACACCGACAACAAGACAGAAGAAAGAGAAATGAAGGAGTCGATCCTGTTTACAACTGCATCCCAAACCATAAGATACCTAGGAATAAATCTAACCAAAGAGGCAAAGAATCTGTACTCAGAAAACTATAAAATATTCATGAAAGAAATTGAGGAAGACACAAATATATGGAAAAACGTTCCATGTTCATGGACTGAAAGAACAAATATTGTGAAAATGTCTATGCTACCTAGAGCAATCTACACATTTAATCCAATCCCTATCAAAATACCATCAACTTTTTTCAAAGAAATGGAACAAAGAATCCTAAAATTTGTATGGAACCAGAAGAGACCCCGGACAGCCAGAGGAATGATGAAAAAGAAAAGCAAAGCCGGCGGCATCACAATTCTGGACTTCCAGCTCTATTACAAAGCTGTAATCATCAAGACAGTATGGTAATGGCACAAAAACAGACACATAGATCAGTGGAACAGAATAGAGAGAACAGAAATGGACCCTCAACTCTATGGTCAACTAATCTTTGACAAAGCAGGAAAGAACATCCAATGGAAAAAAGTCTCTTCAACAAATGGTGCTGGGAAAATTGGACAGCCATATGCAGAAGAATGGAACTGGACCGTTTCCTTACAGCACACACAAAAATAGAGTCAAAATGGATGAAAGACCTCAGTGTGACACGGGAGTCCATCAAAATCCTAGAGGAGAACACAGGTAGCAACCTCTTCGACCTCAGCCACAGCAACTTCTTCCTAGAAACATCCACAAAGGCAAGGGAGGCAAGGGCAAAAATGAATTAATGGGGCTTCATCAAGATAAAAAGCTTTTGCACAGCAAAGGAAACAGTCAACAAAACCAAAAGACAACTGACAGAATGGGAGAAGATATTTGCAAATGACATATCAGATAAAGGGCTAGTATCCAAAATCTATAAAGAACTTATCAAGCTCAACACCCAAAGAACAACTAATCCAATCAAGAAATGGGCAGAAGACATGAACAGACATTTCTGCAAAGAAGACATCCAAATGGCCAACAGACACATGAAAAATTGCTCAATATCACTTAGCATCAGGGAAATCCAAATGAAAACTACAAAGAGATACCACTTCACACCAGTCAGAATGGCTAAAATTAACAAGTCAGGAAACGACAGATGTTGACGAAGATGCAGAGAAAAGGGAATCCCCCTACACTGTTGGTGGGAATGCCAGCTGGTGTAGCCACTCTGCAAAACCATATGGAGGTTCGTCAAAGAGCTGAAAATAGAGCTATTGTACGACCCAGTGATTGCACTCGTGGTATTTACCCCAAAAATACAAATGTAGTGATCCAAAGGAGCACATGCACACCAATGTTTATAGCAGCAAAGTCCACAATAGCCAAAGTATGGAAAGAACCTAGATGTCCATCAACAGATGAATGGATAAAGAAGAAGTGGTATATATATATATAATGGAATATTATGCAGCCATCGAAAAATGAAATCTTGCCATTTGCAACAACATGGATGGAAGTAGAGGGTATTATGCTAAGCGAAATAAGTCAATCAGAGAAAGACAATTATTATATGATTTCACTGATATGACGAATTTGAGAAACAAGACAGAGGATCATAGGGGTAGGGAGGGAAAAATGAAACCAGATGAAACCAGAGAGGAAGACAAACCATAAGAGACAATCTCAGGAAACAAACTGAGGTTTGCTGGAGTGGAGGGGGTAGGATGGATGGCGTGGCTGGGTAATGGACATTGGGGAAGGTATGTGTTATGGTGAGTGCTGTGAATTGTGTAAGACTGATGAGTCACAGACCTGTATCCCTGAGACAAATAGTAAATTATATGTTAATAAAATACAATAAAATAAAAAGAAATAAAGATTTCACAATCATCTCTCAAGTAATCGAGATGATTGATAGAATAATTGATAGACCAAGTAGATGGAAAATCAGAAATGATTTAGAAGACCTGAACAACATAGTCAACTAACTTGACTTAATTGATATTTATAGAACCCTCCATACAGCATCAGCTTCTTTACAAATGCACAAAGAACATTCATCAAATTAACCATTATTTGGAAATTTAACAACATACTTCTTATTATGAACCGAATGTTTATGTCCCCCTCAAATTCATGTGTTTAAGTCTTAACCCCGATGTGATGATATTTTGAGTTGGTACCTTTGAGACATAATTAGGTTTAGATAAGGTCATGAGAGTGGGGCCCCATGATGGGATTAGTGTCCTTATAAGAGGAAGAGAGACATAAACAATCTCTCTTACTCTCTCACTCTCTCTCTACTATGTTAGACCACAGGGAGACGGGAACCATCTTCAAGTCAAAGATCCCACCAGGAACCAACTCAGCTAGTACCTTGATCTTTGACTTTTCAGCCTTCAGAACCAGGAGAAATAAATATCTGTTGTTTAAGCCACCCAGTCTATAGTATTTTGTTATAGCAGCCTGAGCTGACTAAGCCATTTTTAAATATTCCATGAGCCAAAGAAAAAATCAAAAGAAAAATTAGAAAATATCTTACTTGAATAAAAATGAAAAACACATATAAAAACTGTGTGATGCAGCAAAAGTAGCAATTAGAGTAAAATTTATACATTAAATGTTTATATTGGTAAAGTAGAAAGTTTCTAAATCAATGATTTAAGCTTCTACCTTGAAAAACCTGTAAAAGAAGAAACTAAACCCAAATCCCAAATTAAGCACAAAGAATTAAAGAATAAAGAGAAGATACAAATGAAAAAGAAATAGAGAAAATAATTTTTAAAAAGGCAACTATATCAATCTTTTCAAAAGATCTATATAACTCATAAAACTCTAGATAAGTTGATCAGGAAAAAAGAAAGAATGGGGCACCTGAGTGGCTTAGTCAGTTGGGCATCTGACTCTGGTTTTGGCTCAGGTCATGATCTCATGGGTCAGGTAATTGAGCCCTACATCTGGCTCTGCACTCAGGAGGAGTCTGCTTGAAGATTCTCTCCCTCCCCTCCCCCCGACTTATGCTCTCTCTCGTTCTCTCTTTCAAATAAATAAATAAATCTTTAAAAAAGAAAAAAAAGAAAGAAGACAAATTATATCAGGTATGAAAGAGAAGACATTATTAATATCCAACAGGCATTAAACAGACAATAAGAGAATATTATAAACAACTTTATGCTAATGAATGTAACAACTTAGATGGGATAGAAAAATCCCTTGAAGGATGAAAACTAACAATGCTTACTCTGAAGAAATAAATAACCTGGGTATCCCTACATCAACTAAAGAAATTAAATTCTTAGATAAAACTTTCCCAAAAAGAAAACTTCAAACTCTGTCCCACTGATTAATACTTATTTCTATATTTAAGGAACAAAAAACACTAATTATGTACAAATTCTTCCAGAAAATAGAAGGGAGAACTTCCCAACTCATTTTATGAGGTTTGTATCACTGAATTCCAAAACCAGAGAAATTCATTATAAGAAATTAAAAGGTTATAATCGAAGACATAGATTTTGACAAAAATTAACAAATTGAATCAAGAAATTTATTAAAATGATTATACCGCACTAACCAAGTAGGATTTATTACATCCAGTGTTAACTGTAACATTGTGAAAATCAACAAATAGTTCACTATATAAGCAGATTAAAATAGAAAAAAATTACAAACATGTCAACATATGCACAAAGGCATTTGACAAAATATAATATCCTCATGGTAAAAATATCTCAACATACTAAGGAACTTCCTCATCCTGATAACTGGCATCTATGAAAAATCTACAGTTAATATCATACTTAACAGTAAGAGACTGAAGGTTTTCTCCCTAAGAAATGATATTTACAATAGCATCAAAAATATGAAAAAACTAGGGATATTTTTAACAAAACATGTATTACTTTGTATACTGAACACTATAAAACATGGTTGAGTGAAATTGAAGAATATCCAAATAAATGGAGACATATACCATGTTCTTGGAATTAAAGACTTAATACTACTAATATGTAAATTTTCTCCAAATTGATCTATAGATCAAATGCAATCCCAATCAACTTTCTAGTAGGTTTTTCTTATTGTAGAAATTGAAAAGTTGATTCTAGAACTTGTAAGAAATGTAAAGACTTAGAAGAGCAAAAACAGTTTCGTAAAATAACAAATCTGGAATACTGAAACTACTAGGTTTTAAGATATACTATAAAGTTATAGCATGGTATTCATGTGAAGACAGATATGTAGATCAATGGAAGAAAACAGGGTCTAGAAATAGAACCACATAGGCATGGTCAATTGATTTCTGGTGTCAAGGTAATTCAAGGGGGAAAAGAAAACCTTTTCAATAAATTCAATAAATTGTTCTGGGACAATTGGGTATGTAAGTGAGAAAAGAATTAACCTCAAACCTTTCCTGGCACTGTATGCAGAAGTTAAATCTTCCTGGATCTTACACCTAAAGGTAAGAACTAAAACTATACAACTTCTGGAAGAGAACAAGTAACTTTGGATTGGGCAAATATGTCTTAAATGAGACACAAAAAAGCATGGACTAAAATATTGTTTTTAAAAATGGGCTGTCTGAATCAAATTTAAAACTTTTACTCCTCATAACATACTATGAAGTACATGAAAGGCAAATCCCAGACTAGGAAAGATTTGTAAAACATCTGATACAGAGCTTGGACCTCAAATATATAAAGAACTCTTATAACTCAATAATAAAAGGACAAGTTACCTGATTTAAAAAAAAAAAATGGGCAGAATATTTGAACACTTACCTCACCGAAGATGATATATGAATGGCAAAGAAGCACTCAAAAATACTGAGCATCATTAGTCATTAAGATGCAAATTAATACCACATTGAGATGCTACTTCACATGCAGTGGGATGGCTAACATAAAAAATATTGACAATACTGGGGCACCTGGGTGGCTCAGTTGGTTAAGTATCCAACTCCTGACTTCAGCTCAGGTCATTATCTCAGGGTTGTGAGATGGAGCCCATGTCAGGCTCTGCACTGGGCATGGAGTCTGCTTAAGATTCTCTGTCTCCCTCTCCCTCTGCACCTACCCCCACTCCATCTTAAAAAAAAAAAAAACATTGACAATACCATATGTTGACAAGAATATGGGGTAACTGGAACTCATACAATGCTTTAGAGAATGCAAGATAACACAGCACTTTAGAAAACAATTTGGTTGTTTCAAACTTGCACTTACCATATGACTTAGCAATTCTATTCAAGGGAAGTAAAAATGCATGCCCTCACAAAGACTGCTTAGCAGCTTTATTCATAATAACCCCAAACTGGAAAAAAAAACAAACCCAAATATTCAGGAAGTATTGAATGGATAAACATTTTGTGATATGTCCATGCAATAAAAAGAATGATTAGAATTACCAATACATATAATAATATGGATGATCTAAAAAGATCTTAAGCTAAGTGAAAGATGCCAGGCGCAAAATACCTATACCATATACTTTCAATTTTATAAAATTCTAGGACAGGCAAAACTATAAAGCTATAAAGCATATCATTGGTGGTCTGGGGCTAGACAGAAAGGAGGGATAGACTAATTGGGAACAAGGAAGTTTGGGGGGGTTGATGGAAATATTCTACATCATGATTGTTGTGATGCTGACCATTACCAAAACTCATTAAACTGTATACTTAAAATGGGTAAATATTATTGTATATAAATGATTCCTCAAAGAAGCTGAGGCAAAATTTGCAACAGATATGGCAGATGAAGAGTTATATCCTTGATATATATAGAAATAGTAGAAATCAATGACAAAATAGTTAACATGCAAGTGAAAATTGCCAAAATACATGAGTAGTAATTCAAGAAAAAAATTCAAATAACCTATAAACCTAAATCCTAATTCAAGTAAAAGTAATACAAATACTAGTGATTGAAATGCTGTTTTCCTACCTAAAATATGCACATGTAGGTGTGTTCTAGACCTTGGAAAGTATGGCAAGATGAATACTTACATATACTGCAAGTATGGTTGCAAATTTATACAATCTTTCTGGAAAGCAGTTTAACTGTTATAAAAACCCTAAAAAATTATGATATCAAGGGATTTGATCCTCTGCATCTAGGACCATATCTCAAGGAAATAATAAAAAATATAGTTTAAAATTATTTACAATAATATTCATTATGTTAGTGAAAAATTAGACACAGCCTAAATGTCCAAGAAGAGTGGACTTATTAAATAAATTATGGAATATCTAAATGGTTAAAAAAGGTCATAAGCCATAATCCAATTTGCTAGTGAAGAATGTTTAACTACATGAGGAATGTTCATAATAAAATATTAAATAAAAAACCAAGAAACTGACTCTTAACTGTAAAGAACAAACTGATGGTAACCAGGGGGAGGTGGATGGGGGGTTGGGTGAAATAGGTGATGGGGATTAAGGAGTGCACTTGTTGTGATGAGCACCGGGTGTAGTATGGAATTGCTTAATCACTATATTGTACACCTGAAACTAATATAAAACTGTATGTTAACTAACTGTAATTTAAATAAAAACTTTTAAAAATCCCTTTTGTAGTTCATCTATAGCAGATTGTACATCCCAGATTCTAGGTCAAACCCTAGGTTCCCTGTGTTATGCCAGTTGGTGTGTATCCCAGGACTTCCAAGTACTTTGCATATTAGTCTGAACAAAATCTAAGGTGAGTCCACAGAAAGAAAAAATATATATCAGAATGCATTTCCAAGCCAAATGTTAATAATTTAGGATTATCTCTCCCCCCTCTCCCCTTTTACCTTATGTTATCCTTCTCCCTCCTACTTAGCAGCATGAAAATTTAAGATATTTTTAAATTTATTTTTAAAATTTCATGAAATGCTCTAAGTTGCACAAAATTGGCCTCATGAGGCCTAGGAGAATTCATTTTAAAGCAATCAAAAGAACTGCCAAAGCCTTGCCAAAGCCTCATCCCTTAAAGGTTATCCTAGGGATACTTCTCTGCCTTACTCTCTGAACAGCCTTTCCTGGAGAAGCTTCAAGGTCTTGGTTTGATAACTGGTTTGAAAAATTTGCTTGCTTGTCCTCTTCTGCAACCTTTAGCACTTATGTTGTAAAATTTGTCTGCTGTCAGTTCTTCTATTTCAGAACTCATGCTATTTGCTATTGTTGTCAAAGGTCTAATATTAGCAGAATCCCTAGTTGTACCTATGGTAAGGAGTCAAGGTGATTGCCCTGGGCCTCTTGCTAGGGGAATGGGGGATACAAACTATTGGCACCTATACAGTTATTCAGCTGGTGGACACAAGGGAAGTAAGTGGCCTTTACCAGAGTATGCCAAAAAATACATGAAGTTTACTTAACATTAGTTCTTAGCCTTCCTCCTCACACTAGCACCAAGACATAAATATTGCCCAGAAAAGGATATTTCTCTCTATATAAATGGTGCTGCTTATCTACAAGCTCTTTTCCAGAGCACCTGGGTGGCTCAGTTGGTTGAGTGTACAACTCTTGGTTTCAGTTCAGGTCATGATCTCAGTGTCATGGGATTAAGCTCCAGGTCAGGCTCCACACTTAGCACAGAGTCTGCTTGTCTCTCTCCCTCTCTCCATCTCTCTTAAATAAATAAATAAATAAATAAATAAATAAATAAATAAATAAATAAAATCTTAATTAAAAAATAAAAGTTCTCTTCTGGGGCACCTGGGTGGTTCAGTCAATTAAGTGTCCAACTCTTGATTTCAGCTCAGGTCATGATCTCAGGGTCATGAGATCGAGCCCCATATCAGGCTCTGTGCTCAGCAGAGAGTCTGCTTGAGAGTCTCTCTCCCTCTGCCCCTACCCCTGTTCTTTAAACAAATAAATAGATAAATAAATAAATAAAATCTTTTAGAAATGAAAGTTCTTTTCCATATGGTTTATTTTAGCTGTATTTCACTGGGTACAAATATGGGACTTGGAGTAGGAAAGCACATAGGATTTGTCATCAATGCTCCATTGAAAAGCCTTAATAATATCACAGATTTATCTACCAACACATATCTATTTAGCATGGACTGCAAAGATGGTTTTACCTGCATAATTTACTTGCAGCAATTAAGTTGTAAAAGCAACCTGTGCTATAATATTTCATAGAGTTAGAGCAGTATGGGTCTTATTCATTGGCGTGCATGGTAAGAGAAAAGAGTAAGACTTGGGCTTCAAGGACTACTTTGGTTTCTTAGTTATCAACGTAGTAGTCTGTGGGGACACTACAACCATTCCACATCATTTATCTTGGATTCAGGAAAGGTGTACAATATTTTGATTTGTAGCATTTTTACCAACCTGTTAATGTTCTGAGGCAATATAGATGATTGCATAATAACAGATTTGTGTTGAATAGAGTCCGAATTGTGAGTTGACTTTCACATCTTCATGCTTATGTGATCTTGAGCAAATTAATGTTCCTCTTTGAGCTTTAGTTCCTTATCTGTTATGGAGCATTAATATTGTCTAGGTTTTTTGTGGTAAGTGTGATAATAAAAATCAATTAGCATCTGGCTCATAGTAAAGTCTCAATGCTTATTAGTAATAGTAGTATAAATAGTAGAAGTAGTAATAGCAGAGTTGTTATTTTTTATTTTTAGCTTGCTATTTCAGTGATTATTAAATACAAATTACTGGACGCCATGGTGGAGTCCAGTTTGCTAAAGTTTCCATGAAGGAAAAAAAAAAAGCAAGTGTGTTTTGTTATCTTTTGTTTTAGTATATGTGCTGCCAAAGAGAGCACTGGTTATCTTTTGTTTTAAGTATAAGATATTTTAAAAAGTTTTAGCCATGGTTATATTTAAACTTTTGTCTTCCTCATGTGAATTTATTTTAGTAGTTGAAAATTCACCATAGGGTTTGAATTTTTTTCCTGAAAGTGAAACTAAAGCCATTAGTATGACAAGACAGACACGAAAAGTTAGTTGGAGGGAAAAAATTACTCTATTTTAGCATTCATATTCCCAAATGCCAAGTGTAAATGTAACTACACAGCAGAACTTTTATCCCCAGTAGAAAGCTCATCCACAAGGTTTTCAAGTCAAGCAAAAGTCAGACACATTGGCAAATACTGGGTGGCTATCTCTAACATTATTCCTGAGAGAAGAGAGCTAGATACCATAGTAGCTGGAACTTCTATCCAGGGGGTTCAATTCCTAAAGAAGCAGAAAGCCTCAATATAAATTGTATCTCAATTACAAGGCAGCCCCACTACACAGACTTTGAGGGCAACACAGACACATCATTTTATTCATTTATTCAATAAACATTTATTGATCATACAACTCTAGAAAGGAACTAAACAACGGCCCATTTACATAGATTTTAGAAATCACTGGTAGATTTTCAATATTTCCTTTTAACTCTAGGAACAGTATAAATATGTCTGATAAATATTAGGACTAGTGTTTGGCTTCTGCTCCTTTTGTAATTATATGTGGTGCACTTTCAAGGGGTCAAAAGATTTGAAGGCATGTCACCCTACTGAGTTCCAATAATACTTAAATCAGAATTGTATTGATTTTGTCTCCTTACTTTTGGTATTTGGAATTCTAGAAGGCTAAACTAAGAAGGAAATATTTCAATTCCACTGAGGCAGACTATATTACTTCAGAAAGGTATTAGTCATTGTGACTTAAAGTGGTTTAAAGCATAATTAGGTAATTGTAGGAAAAATGTCAAATGTAAATATTAAAATCAAGCCCTGAAGTCATGGTCTATGTCTTATACAAGCCCTATGTTTGACATACTACTTAACCCTGAACACAGTAGGTGACTCCTCCCTTGAAAAATACAATTTGTTTCAGGACCTACCTCCAGTGTGAGACAATCATATATATTCACTGATCTATAAGTGTGTTTATGGAAGCTGGTCAAAAGCACTTATAGCCGTTCTGCTATATAGATGATTATAAAGTAAGCCTTGTACAAAGAATGTGAAAATTTTTCTACAACTGGAAACATCTTGAACTCTTCAAGGCTCATATAACTTCAGAGCAATGGAAACCACATTTTTGACTGTGTCCTATGTCTTACCAAAGAATGGAAAAAGAGATTGGGGTTTGGTGGGGGGAGTGGAGGAGTGTGGTCAGTAGAGGGGAAACTATTATATTCTGGCACTTAAACTCCTTCAATATAGGGTTATGGGTGGGGGTGGTTGGAGGGTGTGTATGCACTTTCTCATAGATCAGTCTGGTCTGGAAAATGTGCCCTCAATTTTGGCTGAGGAGAGATATATCTAATATTTTAAAAAATCAAATCAATCACAACAGAATGTATCTAGTGCCTACTATGGGAAGAAAAGGGAAGCAGAAAAGATAGACTGTCTTTGATACAACAACAAATTAGTTAAGGTGACAAAACATATGCAGATTGTGGTAAATCATGATTTGCTATGTTAGTGCCATCAGCATTTAGCATGAGGGCAAACATGTGGTGTGAGAGTTATTGGGAAGAAATTCTCTGGATCAACCTTTTACAAATTGCTCCATCAATCAATAGTCAATGAGAATACTTCAGTAAGTTTTAGGCACCTTTTTTGTTTGTTTGGCAAATATTTCTAAGAGTAACTTTCCACCAATGTCACACAGTCCCATGTAAAAAAAGATGGTGGGAGTTTTCAGTCTTCAGCTCTATTGTCAATGAAATGCTCTGCCATAGAAGGCACTTGATTAAATTTGGTTAAATAAATTATGTTTTGGTAGTTGCTTTCTCTAAAAGAATTAATAACATAGCTGGTTTACATTACTCAGTGAAATACTATAATGACATCTACTACTTCTGGGGCATTTCTGCAGTTTTCCCCAGCAAGTCTAACACTGACATGAAAGTAAGGCCCTGTGGGTGCTGCACATGAGTGTTCTATCACATAACTATGTCTCAGTGCCCTAACTGAACATAAGTTCCTCAAAGGAAATGAAAAGGCTAAGCCTTCTGAATACCTCCAAGGTGACTTCTACCAAAATCTGTGTGTATATATAATGAGCACATTATATACTGCTGACCTATTGACTATCAGAATTTTGGCATATATATTCAAAAGGCTTAGTAATGCTAGACTGATTCCTCATGTACTTCTTTAATTCTAACTTTGCGCCAATGGATGATTTTGTTAATGTCTGTAAGAGTCAGGGGATGTTTTAATAAATTGTACCTATTAGCATGTTGTATAGAATGTCTTTTCTGACCACATATCCAGCAATGTGTACTGCTACAGTCTCAAAATTGTACCATCTGGCACAGAGAAGAGAGCTCAGGTTTCTCCCGTGTACTTAACACTACTATTTTACTTCTCTAAACACAGCATTAACATAGAGCTGATGGCACATTCAAGTACCATTACAGATAGCAAAGGGACCATTCAACACTCCATACACTTTCTTGCTATCTAGCCTCCCTCTGGACCTTCCAGTGATTCCTGCTTGATGGAAAAAGAAATTAAAACATGTCCCTATTAGTTGATTCTACTAAAAAAAGACAGCTCTGAGAAATCAAGTGCCATTGAGCTATGTATGACTCATTCTCAGACATGTGATTATCATCCAAAGTCTAAATGTTAACTCTTTTTGGATTAGCCTGGCTGACAGTGACCTGCCAGACTATAATATGGGATTGTTGTGGACAGATCTTGCTTGGCCTGGTAGCTTGCAGCACCAATGGGCCTTTCCTGTATCTTCTCTCTCTTTTCTGCAGACTTCTCTCCCTTAGCATAATAAACACACTCAGGTCTTTCCCATCCTCAAGAAACACTCCCTTAGTTTAAGAATCCTTCTCGCTATTGCCTTGTCCAGTCTTTTACAGAAACAATTACTTGAAAGATTAGCTCGTATTCACTGTTTTCTTTTCCTTAATTCCCAGTCACTGCTTTCGCTAAGGTCACCAGTGACCTCCATATTTACAAACCCAATGAATAATATTCTGCCATATTACTTCATTACTTGATATCTCTTAGGTATTTGACATTCTCTCTTAAAATTTCATTTTCTGTTGGCTTTCATGATACTCCCTTGGGTTTTTTCTCCTTAACCATTGGCAAATCCCTTTCAGGGTCCTTCATGGTCTCCCCATTCTTCATGGGATTCCTCTGCAATTGTTTAAACGTTGGTATTACCCCTAGTGCTAATCCTTAGCCTCCTGCTGTTCTTACTCTATAGAGTTCTTTTGAATGATTTGTTCCAAACCATGGCCTAAATTTCTAGTTATATCTGATGATTTCCAAGTCTGTATCTCAGAACTCTTAATTGTATTCCAGACTCATGTTTCAACTTGCTTAAGTAGTATTTCCACCTGGATGTCTCACAAATATATCATACTCAACATGTACAAAGCCAAACCCATCTTGTTTCCTTGAAATTTTCCTCCTAGTTCTATGGTACCACCATGCATGTTGTTTTGTGAGTCAGAAATTCGTAAGTCATCACATATTCTTCCTTTTCCTTACTATTAACATCCATTCATCCATTCACAAAATCATGTTGCTTCTGTCTTGGTGGTAACACTAGCATTGGTTTCTTTCAATTTCTTTCAAACTTTACTCTTTATCACCTAAATTCAGGTATATTTCTTGCGTGGCTAATAATAATTTCTTAATTGATTTCCATTTAATTCATCTGTCACATTGACATCAGAGTGGATCACATCAGTCCACTGACTTAAAAACCTTCTGTGATTTCCTACCACTTTCAGGATAAAGTTTAAGCTCTTTAGCTAAGTACACAAAACTCTTCATGACCTATACCTATTTCACTAGCTTCATCTCTATCACTTCTGTACATGTGCACTTTTCTCCATTCATATCAAAATATGTTTAACTCCCTCAAATAAATCACATTAATGCAATTTGAATAACATTTTAATGCACTAGGGGTTAGCAAACTTTTTCGTAAAGAATCAGATAGCAAATAATTCATGCTTTGCCAGTCATACAGTTTCTGTGCAACAACTTCACCAATGTAGTGTGAAAATGGCCACAAATAATCCATAAACTAAATGAATGGGCATGACTAGTGTGAAAATGGCCACAATAATCCATAAACTAAATGAATGGGCATGACTATGTTCTATAATAAAACTTTATAAAAATAGGGGCTGGTTAGATTTGGTCCTTGGGTCATAGTTGGCTTATGTTTGAACAGGATGACCATAGTATATAAAGAAATCCTGTCTTGAATCCTTTTATAAAGATAAAATCTAATTTTGATTTTTTGTATCAATTAGGATTTTCAAATGCTAGGTTTACTTAAAACAAGGTATACCATACTCAAGACACTATGTACAAGTCATTAACCTCAGAAAGATATAGGACTAAAGAGTAGTTAATTTCTTTTTAAAAATTTTTAAAAAGATTTCATTTATTTGGCAGAGAGAGACACAGCAAGAGAGGAAACACAAGCAGGGGCAGAGGGAGAGGGAGAAGCAAGCTTCCCACTGTCAGGCAGGGAGCCCAATGCGGGGTTCGATCCCAGAACCCTGGGATCATGACCTGAGCCGAAGGCGGAGCCACCCAGGCGCCCAAAGAGTAATTAATTTCTACCCATGAATTAACTTCCTGATCATAATACAGACTTAAACTTTCCTAAGCAATCCATAAGTCTGTATTTTCTCTTGGAAAATAAATAACCTTCTAAGAAATATTTGTTTCATGAGATTTGACATAGTTACTTATCCTTATGGTGTATTTTCATTGTTCCTAAAGCTAAAGTTTCTTGTAAGTCATTTCATGTTTGTTTCTAGGTATTTGTGCTTGCAGAGAAGGGGGGAATCCAGAGTCTGATGAATGCTGGGCATGTTAGGGAAAGACTGATGTCATCAAATGCTCCTTTGACCTATTATATCACTGGACATGCAGACTGAGTGTCCTTACTCTGAAGGAAACTGAAAATAAAAATGCTTAGGGTATCTTTATTTCTAGGGATGGAGGTAAAATTTTGAAAATTTGATTTTGGTCGTGCCTGGGTGGCACAGTCAGTTAAGCATCTGACTCTTGGTTTCAGCTCAGGTCATGATCTCAGGGTCATGAGATCGAGTCACACATTGGGCTCCACATTAAGGGCAAAGTCTGTTTAAAGACACTCTCCATCTACTTCTTCCCCTTCTCCCCCCGTGCTCTCTCTCTCTCTCTCAAATAAATAAATAAATCTTAAAAAAAAAGAAAATGTGATTTTGAAGTCTGATCTAGTGACTCATCATTAAAGAAGGCTTTGATAATTTCCTCTGAAATAGAAGGAAAAAATAATAGAGTCAAACCAAGGGCTTACTCCTATATATAAGTAGAGTGGGTGGTTATCTGTGGACTAGTTCTTTTGAGTCTCCCCCAAGTCTCCCTTACCATACTTTCAAATAGCAAGCATACTGATCATCTCCTCCTATATTGTCCCCCTTTTCAGAGACAAATCTGATAAATTCAGTGTGCTCATTTTCTAAACAACATTTGAATTAAGGCAATGTTCTTAAAGAATAAGTCAAGTAAAAATAAATTGTTATCAAGAAGGAATAACACATGAAGCAATTATTACCCATTACAACTATAGTATGAGATTATCATCTTTGATCCTGTGGATGAGGCTGAAAGGGGATATTGGAGTCACAAGAATGAACTTCAATCTTTCACAACATGGATCAACCACATCAGCCCTGGACTACTTACATATAAATGAAAATCTAAGGAGAAAAAAAATTCAATCTTGTTTTAGACAATAGGTGTTTAGGTTTCTTTGCTATAGCATCACAGCTTTCTATGTCGTAACTAATTTGAATGATTTATTATCATCATCATTTATCAATATGCAAAGGATCTAGTTTATGTTTCAGGCTACTAAAATAACTTGTAGAGCAGTTAGGAACTTGGCTATAAGATACTTTTTTAAAAAAGATTTTTTTATTTATTTGAGAGAGAGAGAGCATGAGCAAGCACAAGTGGGGGGAGGGGTAGAGGGAGAGAATCTCAAGCAGAGTCCCCACTGAGGGAGGAGCCAGGACGAGGGGCTCGATCTCACAACCCATGAGATCATGACTTGAGCTGAAATCACGAGTTGGACGCTTAACTGACTGAGCCACCCACGTGCCCCTGAGATAATCTTAAGATTTTATTAAATATTTATGAACCCTGACAGTCATATGTATATATCCAGGAAACAGATAGTTGTGTATAAACTGAACCAAGTCTCTTCTTTCTGGGTCTCATTTTCCTCATCTGTAAGACAGGGAGTTGAACCACATGATTTCTAAGGCTCTTTTCATTTATAAAGGTTATGATTCTAAGATTCTATAGGCTCTACTGCATTTTTGCTCGTGAGTGATTTGATAAGACCAATCAAGGAGAGAACGTGATTTTGAACATGGTGAGAGAAAAGCCACATTTAAGCTTGAATTATGGCTACAAGAAGTTGATTCTTAAGTGTTTTTAATACTGTGGTAATGACATCTAACATTTGCATCCTCAAAAGTGATCCATCTTATTCAGAGAAATCTACTTCTACTTTGACAGATGGGAATTTTTGTTTCCAAAGTGGTGCCAAAGATAACTACCCTCCTTCTCCAATTCCTACACATTCCCTTCTTCTTTCCTTTCATAGGTGATATCTGAAGTGCGCTTAAGCTCAATGGAGCAAGGCAGTCTCCAAATGCATGGCATTGTATTCACTGCCATGTTCTTCTTCTCTACTTCTCTTTGTAGCCTTCCCTTTTCATGTCAAATATCTTCCTTTCTGATGCAAAGCATGAATAATGGAGGAAAAGAAAGTGCTTACCTGCTTAAAATTGAGAGGTAGAATTGCTGGACTCATGTAATCCTTCAAGTGTGATTCCTTCAATCTGTGATTAATCTATCATTACTACACTTAAAGAGAATAGGACACTGACTCATTTCAGCAAAACTACCAAGCCCAAAATGTTTTAATCTGAGAATGGTCATAAAATGTTCCTAATTTAGCTGTATACAAATACTGCTGGCTCCAGAAGAGCAAGTTTTGACAGAAAAAGAGCTATGAGGAAGACCTACTTAAATGACAATATACTGGTCATTCCTATGAAAAGAGCGTATCTGTAAGTCAGGAAAGACTTGGTTATGCCACAACAACAATAATCCAAATATCTATCTTAAAACAAACCAAAAAGAAAGGTTTATTTCTTATTTAGGTTTCATGTGTAACGTAGTTTGATGGGGTGGAGGCTCTGTCCATGGTAATCACTCAAGGAGGATCCATCTTGAAATGTGCTTCCACAATCACCAAAGAAAGCTGAGCATGGGCAATTTAATGCTTACACCAAAAAGATGATACATGTCACTTCTACTCACATTTCAATGGCCAAAGCAAGTCATACAGCCACATCTAATTTCAACTGGGCAAGAAAATACAATCCTATCATATGGCTGTAAGGAAACCTGAAATATTTGTGACAGTTTTATTGACTACCACAGAGTAAAAGACTGAAAATCATGAGACAAGAGTTCCAGATTTAGTTGTACTATTAGATATGTGACCTGTAGCATTTAAACTCAGTGGGCTTCATAATCTTCCACACTGGTTTGTTGTGAAGATCAAAGAAGTAATAGAAAATGAAAAGTATAAACCATTAATCAAATGTAATTTTAAATTATCCATACCTTTATGATGAATTCTTTTCATCTAAAAATAGGGACATGGGTGTTTTTTACGTAGACAGGGTGTAGAAATTCAATTTGTGGGAATGTGGGACAGCAATGATTTAGCAATAAATTACTATTCATAAAAAGTATATACACAATGACTTCATTAAAATCATGTGTTTGACTCTTCATAAAAAAAAATGAAAATGCTGGAGCACCTGGGTGGCTCAGTCAGTTGAGCATCTGACTCTCAGTTTTGGCATAGGTCATGATCTCAGGTCATGATCTCAAGGTCATGAGATTAAGCCCCGTGTTGAGCTCTGAGCTCAGCATGGAGTCTCCTTGAGATTCTCTCCCTCTCCCTCCCCCTCTGCCCCTTTCCCTACTCTTTCTCTTTCTCTCTCAAATAAATAAATAAATAAATAAATAAATAAATAAATAAATAAATAAATAAATAAAATCTTTTAAAAAATGAAAACACTGGGCGCCTGGGTGGCTCAGTCATTAAGCGTCTGCCTTCGGCTCAGGTCATGATCCTGGGGTCCCGGGATCGAGTCCCACATCAGGCTCCCTGCTCGGCAGGAGGCCTGCTTCTCCCTCTTCCACTCCCCCTGCTTGTGTTCCTGCTCTTGCTGTCTCTCTCTGTCAAATAAATAAAATCTTTTAAAAAAAATGAAAACACTGCCAGTGTAGCTCTGGGGTGAGTGACATATTCCAAAGATCAGGGTCTATGTTAAAGGAGGGCTAGATGCAATGCCAGTTGTTTCATGCATTTAACAATGGTCATGGTCACTCTCACATTCAAATAACCTTTTTTAAAGCCAGCATTCCATGCAATGCAGTAATGGAAAGTATTAATTCAATGAATTGCTGCAATTAAAATTGGCCTTAATTGAAATTCACCCAGTTGATATTTCCTGGACTGGCATGTATAGAGAAAGAGATAAAGACTTTAACAAGGTAGTAACCCAAAATTCCCTTTTTGAATCTCTGAAGGAGCCAAATAACTCAGTCTTTTAAATATGTTAAACTTCTAGGATGCCTACAGTGTTGTTACTATTCATATCAGTCACATATTATGCCAGAACAGCCTAAGCTGGGTTTTATGACACCACCCATTTTCTATCAAAAGATGTCATAAGATTCTAATAAGATGCTTAAGTAAAGGGATTTTAACTGGCTTCCAATTTTCTTTTTTTTTAATAAGAGCTTTATTGAGATATAACTCACATGCCTGATTTTCTTTTTTTTTTTTTTGAAATGTCAGAAAATAAATTTTTTGAGAATGTTTATTTTTTATTTTAATTCCAGTATAGATAACATACAGCATTTTATTCATTTCAGGTGTACAATACAATGATTCTATACATTACTCAGTGCTCATTAAATAAGTGCTTATTTTCTTTTTAATAAAACTATGCTATATGGCACATCTATAAGAGCCAGAGAATGTCACAAAATCAAAGGTAGGGTGATAGGGAATATTGCTTGAAGAAAGAAGGGGGTAATCACTCATTATTCATCTTCTTGAACAATACTGTTCTTTCTGAGAAGACAGCAATAACATAAATGATGTGGTGACTGTTGCATTTATGGCTATTTTTATTTTTGTCTTTCTCTGTTTCTCCATGTCTCTGGCTCTCCCTCTCTCTCTCTCACTCTCTCACTCTCTCTCTCACACACACACACAGTTTTGACAGTTTTATTATCTTCTATTTAAATTATGTTAATATGCCCTGGGGCCTGATAGCAAAGGGTACCCTTTGTAAAATCTAATGCATGAGTGAAATTACTAAGGAGAAGTGACTCCATGAAGGCAACTCTCTGGATTTCCTTTTCTTTTTTAGGATTTTACCTTCCTTTGAAGAAAACTCTCCACAAATCCCTGGATAAATGCCATAGGCTGTAGATATTTAGCAAATATTCCCTGGGGGAAAAAAAAGCATGAAATTTCCAATGCATCAATAATGTTCTATTTAACAAAGTCTATAAAACTTTCCAGGCTGAGAAAATCCAAGACTAATTGCAAATGAGATTTTATATTTTGGTCGGCCAGATTCACCCACAAATAATGGTATGGTAGAAGATACCAAATAATTCAGAATGACATAATCCATTGCAATGGAATCAATTATTCAAATGTAAATGAATTCTTAAGAAGAAAGGGAAAGATGACCCATTACTCAGAGATCTATCTATACCTTTGGTAAGATGCTATTTTATTTAGCTGGAAGTCCTCTAGTCCTCTTGTACTCTTGTCACAATTCTCCACTGGGGGTCTACCTCATCTTCAATCATTAAAATAAATTATTCTGATTTTCTGCTAGGACCATGGTTTAAATATGCGTACTGTTTGTATATGAATGGCTATGAATGTTCCCCACCTGTGCGTCAGAGTATGGAGGATTCTCATGCCTTTCATAGTCTTTGGTCCTCAAATGTAAGCTACTTTCCTCATAAAACTACAGCGTTAGCCTTGAGAGAGTGTACTACTCTGGTTTCATGCTTAGTGAAGTGTTTCATTCATTGCTTTACATTTCTCTTTTTATACTACTCCCCTCCATCTCCTCCTTTACTTTGGAAAGCTAGTATGTTCCATGTTCTGTCTCTTAGGTGCATTTTTTCCCCCTAAAAGAAGCTGCACTTAAAGGTTCCACTTTAAAAAAATACTTTCAAAATTGAAGTAAGCCATTTTCTCCCCCTCTCTGATCTCTATCGTCATTTCTAGAACATCTGGGTTAGATAATTTTAATTATTCGCTCTGGCCTTTTCCTCAGTGTATCTACTCAGCCAGATCAATAGGATGATAGTTCCTCTGGGAATATCTGCAGCAGAATAGGAGGACATTTGCAGAATGGATACTCAGAGAGATCATCTAAGATAGGCCCCTACCTTCAGGCTGGTATCTAAATTGTTTAGATCTCAGGATTATCCTATCTCCCCTTGAAGATCTGCATAATTTCTATTCAGTTGTTTCATTCTAGTCTGTTTCCCTAGAATAGTTAAAAACTATCTTCCTTATATGCCACTGAAGTGTTCTTTACTATAATTTTATCCCTCTTCCTCATTTACTCTTCTACATAGATGGAAATCAAAATTTAAGATTTCCTCTAAAAAACCTTACACTTGCAAACATTATTTTGGCCACTCTTCAAGCCACAGCTTCTCAGGCTATGTGGGTTTTCAGATGTCCTTAGTGTTTTGTGTTCTAGGTTTCTCAAACCTCTTGGCAAATTTTTTGTCAAGAGTTTATCTTTGGTAAGAGGAGCAGCAGATACTGAAAAAAGGAAAGGTGAATAAAGAGAGCAGATAGCTTGGGAAGGCATATATTTTTCCAGCACTGCCTTTCACCCATTAGTCAAAATCAGAAACCTGGTTATCAACTCTACTCCTCCTCTCCTCCATGCTACACATATAATCAATTACCAAGCCCGGTCATTTCTATTCCTAACCATCTCTGAAGCCAAGCCCTTTACTCATCTTCCACACTATCTCTTACTAACTTCTACCCTCCCACACACAAACATACCCTATGTACTACTCAAGAGCTACTAGTCAGAGGTGTGAATGAATCACTGTGACAGCTTCTTAATCAGTCTCCCATTTTCCCTATTTTCAGTATTGCCATCCAATTCATCTTTCAGAAAATACCACAAAACTAGATTGCTCAAATGTAAATATGAATATGATTTCTCCTGCTTAAAATGGTCAGAAGGCACAATTACTTCAGGATGAAATCTATTTTGGTTTTAAATCTAATAATTGGAAGCTCTACATGAGCATGCTCTAGGTTATCTCTTTGGCTTCAATAACTAGCATTTCTCCATTCATACCATTCCCCCCCCCCCCCCCGCCATTGCACTGGGTTATTTGTGCTTCCTTAAATAGGCCACACACTTTCGTGCCTCCATGACTTTTCATTTGTCATTTCTCTCTGTGTAGAATATTTTTCTGTCACATCTCTGCTTTTAACTTGCTTAAACATTATAATCTCTGTGGAACAGTCTCCAATCTCCCAGGCATAATTTTTTACATGCCTCTTTTCACCATAGCCATTCATAATATTTCAACAATTTCATTATACCTATATCTCCACTACTAGATTGAGAGGAACTACATCTTATGCATTTTGTATTTTCAATGCATAGTACAGTGTCTACCATAGAGTTAGTGTTCTGCAGACTTTTTAGGGCAGGTGAATGCATGAAAATATTTTGAGAATCAAGGGAGGAAGTTGTGAAAGACAGATGGTAAAACTGGAGCATGTCCCACAACTGTACCTTGTTTGGAAGGCTGGTTTATGTCAGTTGGGAGATAGGAAACTTAAGTTGTTGAAGTTCTTAACACAGTCAAAAAGCATGGATACTCTTCCAGTTGATCAAGTATGGTTCAGTTTTCCAATTCTGGCTGATTAAAAAAGAATGTGGAAGCCAGGATCCCCTGGCTGAGGTAGCTAGGTAATTAAAAGCAGAAACGTAAAGCTACTTAAAAACTTGGGCCAAGAAGCACAATGGAGAGATGGCTACAAGCAAGTACCCATTTGGGGGGCCCTACTTCCTGTCCCACTGTTTACAAGTGACCTGTCCTCTGGAGCTATATACTAGATTTAGGTGTCAGGCTCTTTCTTGGTTGCTGCCATTAAGAATATACATGTTTTATTAATGGAGCTGACACTGGTTTTATTTTTCTGAGGACACTTCTGTAAACAAAGCACTTTGTTATGTTTTCCTTTTGTCTGGCCTCCATCCATACTGGCTCCCCCTCCCACTATTCCCATGTGAATCACTACAAGCCAAGTTAGGATGGCAGATCTCAGATTCTGAAGCTGACATGACACTCTAAAGATTTTCACCAGCCAAATTACTCTCCATAGATTGCTTAATTTGTGGAACATGTTCCATAATTACATCTTCTCCTGACTACCCCACAACCTTTCTTTCTCCTTATTTCTTTTCCCCATTTCCTTTCCCTTGTTGACAGCAGGTGGTCAGTGGTGTTTTGGAAAGGAACCTGGAACCAATTCAGTCCAAAACAACAAAAACTATGCTTCAATTAACTATTACTTGCCAAATAGAGACTTTTACTGGAAACTAGGCTTTTTAATATTGATTGCATAGACAGCCAGGGCTGAAGGTGGAGATGTAAAGTAGAAAGTTGAAAAGAGACAACAATATTTAGATTTGCAATTATACCACCTCAGTGGTATAATGGTCAACTTGATTATTCTGTACTTTGTTTATAAGTTGAGATTAAAATTCCTGGAAGATGTTGGCCTAGAAGATTTATGATCAAAATGGCACTGCACCAATATCCATTTTACAGATGGGCCACAGTCATAGAAGTAGTCTGCCTACCTTAGTCCCTTATAGCAAAACTGTAAAATATATAACAGAACAGAATTTCTCAGTTTCTAGGTCCTCAAAGCTTATGTACTTGCAATAATCTTCTCAAAATCAGCCTTACTCATAATTTATTTATATGCAACTTCCAGTTCCAATTTCATTTCCAACAGAGAATGGGTAGTAAGTCCATCCCTGGCTCTACAGAACCAAAACTAAATTTCAATGATTTCTCTGGTCCCCTGAGTGTATTCTAAAAAAGACTATATTTTCATTTTAAAATGCCAATTTTCCCAACCCCTAACCTAGTTCTCAAAGATGTATGCTATATCCTAGAAAGTTTTGAGGAAGGAATAGTCACTGAAATAGCATTTTATAGCTAAACAAATGGAGGCTTAGAAGAGTTACCTGAAGAATACAAATGATGGAGCTAGCTAATCTCCCATGCTGGGCCTCTCTCAGCTTCCCTTTGTGGGGAGCCACCTAAGGCACTGTTAAAAATATAACTGGCAAGTCTCTTTTGTTTGTCTAATACTCAACAAAATCAAAGCCGTAAGTGTGTGTAGGAAGAGAAAGGTGAGGAAGAGAAAGGCTAGACAAGGCAAAGCAGGCATGGGATGAGAGGCAGCCTTGTTGCTTATTCAGAATAATGAATGGGTGAGTTGGCCCCATCCTACAAGTGATCTGATCACATCCTGGCTTTTTCACACTACACAAAGGCTAAGGCACAAGACAGGCAGTGCTCCATTTGGCTTTCTTGCTAACACTGCCCACCAGCCTATTATTCTGACATTTCCATAGTATTACTATTGTACTATTAGAAAGGGAAAGGTCGGCAGGCAAGGCATATCTAAAGTTATTTCATTAAAGCTGACAGCTTTAAAATGTGCTTCCGAAGAAAAAAAAAATAGTTATCAAACAACTACAAGCTAGCCCTCAAATACTCAGTGGGTCTTAAATTTCCCTTCATGTCTTTGCTAAGTTTACTTGCCTTGTTTTCTTGGAGCACCTGATTCAATGACAATAGCAGTTATAGAAGACGATGCACTGCTCAAGGGCTATTTCACATCTAAACACCAGGTCTTGGTGAGAAACTAGACATGTCAATTCTTCAAACCCCCAAATCATAGAAACTCTCAGGAATCCACCTAATGGTGTGGAAGAGGTTGAGGATGAAGATGCCATTAAATATTTCTTAAGCCACTGTCAGTCCCCTGGCTCTCCAAACCTATTAAGTTGTTATTTTGCTGTCTCTCCCTCTTTCTCACTTTGTCTCTATGTATTAATCTCTGGATGTCCTTGTACTACTTTTTTTCCTCTCTGGATAGAGCATGGTATATTAGAAACAGCATAGACCTTGGTGAAAGACTGATTCATATTTATAATCTTATCCTCTGTGGCTGTGAGATCTTAGGCAATTTTCTTAGCCACACTGTACCTCAATCTTCTCATCTGAAAAATAAATATGCTTGTGACTACTTCATCGTTTTGTTGAAAGGACTAAATGAGATTATATGTAGTAAATAGCTTAGATATAGAAAATACTTGAATATTAGTTCTCTTATTCTCCCTTCTCTTGCTGCACTTTCTCTGTCAAGGTACCTCCCTTGCTCTGCTACTTTTTCTATAGTCCCATTGGTGCCTGCAGGGCTAATGAGACAAGTGTGCACATCCCTCTGCCTTTACACAGAATCTAAAATGCCAAGAACCACAGTGATTCCAAGCATCGAATTTGGTGTCAGACTGCTTGAGTTCAAAGCCCAGCTCTGACTCTTACTACCTATTTCCCTGGGCAAGTTATTTAACTTTTCTCAGGTGCAATTTCCCTATTTATAAAACAAGAATAATAATGATCCTGCCTCATAGGATTTTGGTGAAGATGGAATGAGTTAATTCATGTGGATGGCACATAATAGGTATTCAATAAATGTGTATTGTTAAAAATCAAATATTACCTTCTCAGAGAGGTCTTCCCTGACTACCCTATTTAAAATTGTAGCCACTAAAAAATAAAGTAAAATAAAATAATAAAATAAAATAAATAAAATAGGCTTGAGGGAGGGAGGAGGAGCAAGATGGTGGAAGAGTAGGAGACCTAAATTTCGTCTGGTCCCAGGAATTCGACTAGATAGGGATCAAACCATTCTGAACACCTATGAAATCAATAGGAGATCGAAGAAAAGAATAGCAGCAACTCTCTGAACAGAAAAGCGACCACTTTCTGGAAGGTATGAAGTGTGGAGAAGTGAATCCGAGGTGATATACGGGAAGATAGACCACGGGGGGGAGCGGGAGCCTCCATCATCCGGCTACAGGCAAGTGATAGAGCAGCAGAGCACAAAATCGGAACTTTTAGAAGTCTGCTCCTCTGAGAGACATCGCTCCAGTGGCTAAGCGGGGTTGGAACCCTTACTGGGACAGTGTGGTCTCAGGACCCTTGGGGTCACAGAAAGACCAGGGGTGCCTGAGGGTGGCAGAGCTCCCAGGTATTGGATCAGGGAAGCTGGCTGCAAAGACGGAGCCGAGGAGCGGGCTCTCAGCTCGGGGTTGCCATAAACCATGATCCGCAGCACAGTGGGGCCACTGCTCTTCCAGCAGGGACCCAACAGTGTCAGATCGGGGAGACTCCCCTTCCTCCTCCCGGAGGAGTGGCACGGGAGCGCACCACAGGAATCTGCTGGGTTTGGAGACTCCAAACAGGGTCGTGTGCCAGAGATTAGAAATGCATGGTCACAGGCCAGGTGAGCATGGAGTGCAACCAGAGACCAGGGAGACAGGAGTGATTGACTATTTTTCTCTGGGGGCTGAGGACTGGGGCCCCGAGTGCTTGGCTCCTCTGGGGTGGAGATTGGGAAGCCACCATTTTCATGCTTGTCCTCCAAAGCTGTACAGAAACCTTGCAGGGAACAGAAGCTACCAAGAGCAAACGCTAGCAGATTACTTAGCCCGGCTCCCGGCAAGGGCAGGGCAATTCTGCCTCCAGCAAAGACATTTAAAAACCACTGCAACAGACCCCTCCCCCAGAAGATCTGCAAGAACAGCCAGCCAAGACCAAGTTTACCGATCAATGAGAAGGGTAGAACACCAGCGCTAGGGGAATACAGCACATAGAATTCATGGCTTTTTCACCATGATTCTTTAATCTTTCGAAGTTAATTTTTTAAATTTTCTTTATTTTTTGTCTTCCTATTTTTTTGAATGTTTCTTCTTTCCTTTTTTCAACCAATATCTTATCTTACCAATTCCTTTATTAAAATATTTTTATTATTTTATTCTTTTTTATTTATTCCTTTATTTATTTGACAGACAGAGAGAGAGAGTGAGAGAGGGAACACAAGCAGGGAGAGTGGGAGAGGGAGAAGCCGGCTTCTCACTGAGCAGGGAGCCTGATGCGGGGTTCCATCCCACAACTCCAGGATCATGACCTGAGCCGAAGGAAGATGCTTAATGACTGAACCACCTAGGCACCCCTTAAAATCTTTTTTAATTTTCATTTTTACAGTCATATTCTACCCTTCATTGTATTTAAACTTATTTTTTGTATATATATAAGTTTTCCTTTCTTTAAAATTTTTGGATACAGTTTCTTCTAACAGACCAAAATATACCCTAAATCTAGTATATGGTTTTGCTATGGTCTCCTGCCTGATCACATTCTCTCTCTCTCTCTCTCTCTTTTTTTTAAAATTTTTTTCTTTCTTTTTTCAACAAACTTCTGATCAAGTCCTTTTTAAAAATCTTTTTAAATTTTCATCTTTACAGTCATATTCTGTCCCTTCATCATATTTACCCTTATTTTTGTTATATATGTTATCTTTTCTTTAAAATTTTGGGAGGCAGTTTCTTCTAACAGACCAAAATACACCCAAAATCTGGTGTGTGGCTCTGTTCTAAGCACCAGGCTGATCATATTCTTTTTTTTTTTCCTTTCTTTCCCCCCCCCGGTTTCCTGTCTCTTCTGATTTGTTTAGCGTATACTTTTCTGGGGTCGTGGTTACCTTGTTAGCATTTTGTTGTCTCATTCATCTATTCTCCTCTGGACAAAATGACAAAACGGAAAAACTCACCTCAAGAAAAAGAACAAGAGGCAGTACCGACTGCCAGGGACCTAATCAACACTGACATTAGTAAGATGTCAGAACTAGAGTTCAGAAAGACGATTATAAAGACCCTAGCCGGGCTTGAAAAAAGCAGAGAGGATACTAGAGAATCCCTTTCTGGAGAAATAAAAGAACTAAAATCTAACCAAGTTGAAATCCAAAAGGCTATTAATGAGGTGCAATCAAAAATGGAGGCTCTAACTGCTAGGATAAATGAGGCAGAAGAGAGAATTAGTGATATAGAAGACCAAATGTTGGAGAATAAAGCAGCTGAGAAAAAGAGACACAAATACTGGATCATGAGGGGAGAATTCAAGAGATAAGTGATACCATAAGATGAAACAATATTAGAATAATCGGGATCCCAGAAGAAGAAGAAAGAGAGAGAAGGGCAGAAGGTATATTGGAGCAAATTATAGCAGAGAACTTCCCTAATTTGGGGAAGGAAACAGACATCAAAATCCAGGAGGCACAGAGAACCCCCCTCAAAATCAATAAAAATACATCAACACCCTGACATCTAATAGTAAACTTACAAGTCTCAGAGAAAAGAGAAAATTCTGAAAACAATGTGGGAAAAGAGGTCTGTTACCTACAATGGTAGAAACATTAGATTGGCAGCAGAACTATCCACAGAGACCTGGCAGGCCAGAAAAGACTGGCATGATACACTTGGAGCACTAAATGAGAAAAATATGCAGCCAAGAATACTATATCCAGTTAGGCTGTCATTAAAATAGAAGGAGAGATAAAAAGCTTCCAGGACAAACAAAAACTAAAAGAATTTGCAAACGCCAAACCAGCCCTACAAGAAATATTGACAGGGGTCCTCTAAGCAAAGAGAGAGCCTAAAATTCCTTTATTAAAATATTTTTATAATTTTATTCTTTTTTATTTATTCCTGAACACAGACAATATACAGTAACAGTCCCCTTACAGGCAATACAATGGCACTCAATTCATATCTTTCAATAGTTGCCCTGAATGTAAATGGGCTAAATGCCCCAATCAAAAGACACAGGCTATCAGATTGGATAAAAAAGCAAGACCCATTAATATGCTGTCTGCAAGAGACTAATTTTAGATGTAAAGACACCTCCAGATTGAAAGTGAGAGGGTGGAAAACCATTTACCATACTAATGGACACCAAAAGAAAGCTGGGCTGGCAATCATTACATCAGACAAATCAGATTTTAAACCAAAGACTATAATAAGAGATGAGGAAGGACACTATATCATACTGAAATTGCTATCCAACAAGAAGATCTAACAATTGTAAATGTCTATGCCCTATCATGAGAGCAGGCAATTATATAAGCCAATTAATAACAAAATCAAAGAAACACATTGACAACAATACAATAATAGTAGGGGACTTTAATAGCCCCCTCAATGAAATAGACAGATCATCTAAGCAAAAGATCAACAAGGAAATAAAGACTTTAAATGACACACTGGACCAGATGGACTTCACAGATATATTCAGAACATTCCAACACAAAGCAAGAGAATCCACATTCTTCTCTAGTGCCTATGGAACACTCTCCAGAATAGATCACATCCTAGGTCACAAATCAGGTCTCAACTGGTACCAAAAGATTGGGATCTGCCCTGCATATTTTTGGACCACAATGCTTTGAAACTAGAACTCAATCACAAGAGGAAAGTTGGAAAGAACTCAAATACATGGAGGCTAAAGAGCATCCTACTAAAGAATGAATGGGTCAACCAGGAAATTAAAGAAGAATTTTAAAAATTCATGGAAACCAATGAAAATGAAAACACAACTGTTCAAAATCTTTGGGATGCAGCAAAGGCAGTCCTAAGAGGAAAGTATATAGCAATGCAAGCCTTTCTCAAGAAACAAGAAAGGTCTGAAATACACAACCTAACCCTACACCTAAAGGAGCTGGAGAAAGAACAGCAAATAAAGCCTAAACCCAGCAGGAGAAGAGAAATAATAAAGATCAGAGCAGAAATCAATGAAATAGACACCAAAAGAACAGTAGAAGAGATCAATGAAACTAGGAGCTAGTTCTTTGAAAGAAGATTGATAAACCCCTGGCCAGACTTATCAAAAAGAAAAGAGAAATGACCCAAATAAATAAAATCATGAATGAAAGAGGAGAGATCATAACCAACACCAAAGAAATATAATTATAAAAACATATTATGAGCAACTATATGCCAACAAATTAGATAACCTGGAAGAAATGGATGCATTCCTAGAGATGTATCAACTACCAAAACTGAACCAGGAAGAAAGAGAAAATCTGAACAGATCTATAAAAACTAAGGAAATTGAAGCAGTCCTCAAAAAATCTCCCAACAAAGAGTCCAGGGCCAGATGGCTTCCCAGGGGAATTCTACCAAACATTTCAAGAAGAATTAATATGTATTCTTCTGAAAGTGTTTCCCAAAAATAGCAATGGAAGGAAAACTTTCAAACTCATTTTATGAGGCCAGCATTACCTTGATCCCAAAACCAGACAAAAACCCCCATCAGAAAAGGAGAATTACAGACCAATATCCCTGATGAACATGGATGCAAAAATTCTCACCGAAATGCTAGCCAATAGGATCCAACAGTACATTAAAAGGATTATTCACCATGACCAAGTGGGATTTATTCCTGGGCTGCAAGTTGGGTTCAACATCTGCAAATCAATCAATGTGATACAATACATTAATAAAAGAAAGAACAAGAACCATATGATCCCTCAATAGATGCAGAAAAAGCATTTGACAAAGTACAGCATCCTTTCTTGATTAAAACTCTTCACAGTGTAGGGACAGAGGGTACATACCTGAATATCATAAAAGCCATCAATGAAAAACCTGCAGCAAATATCATTCTCAATGGGGAAAAACTGAGAGCTTCTCCCCTAAGGTCAGGAACATGGCAGGGATATCCACTATCACCACTGCTGTTCAACACAGTACTAGAAGTCCTAACCACAGCAATCAGACAACAAAAAGAAATAAAAGGCATCCGAATCGGCAAGAAAGAAGTCAAACTCTCACTCTTTGCAGATGATATGATACTTTATGTGGAAAACCCCAAAGACTCCACCCCAAAATTGCTAGAACTCATACAGGAATTCAGTAAAGTGGCAGGATATAAAATCAATGCACAGAAATCAGTGGCATTTCTATATACCAACAACAAGACAGAAGAAAGAAAATAAGGAGTCGATCCCATTTACAATTGCACCCAAAACCATAAGATACCTAGGAATAAATCTAACGAAAGAGGCAAAGGATCTGTACTCAGAAAACTATAAAATACTCATGAAAGAAATTGAGGAAGACACAAAAAATGGAAAAACGTTCCATACTCATGGATTGGAAGAACAAATATTGTGAAGATGTCAATGCTAAGTAGAGCAATCCATTTAATGCAATCCCTATCAAAATAGCATCGACTTTTTTCGAAGAAATGGAACAAAGAATCCTAAAATTTGTATGGAACCAGAAAAGACCCCAAATAGCCAGAAGAATGTTGAAAAAGAAAAGCAAAGCTGGTGGCATCACAATTCCGGACTTCAAGCTGTATTACAAAGCTGTCATCATCAAGACAGCATGGTACTGGCACAAAAACAGACACATAGATCAGTGGAACAGAATAGAGAGCCCAGAAATGGACCCTCAACTCTATGGTCAACTAATCTTCAACAAAGCAGGAAAGAACGCCCAATAGAAAAAAGACAGTCTCTTCAACAAATGGTGTTGGGAAAATTGGACAGCCACATGCAGAAGAATGAAACTGGACCATTTCCTTACAGCACACACAAAAGTAGACTCAAAATGGATGAAAGACCTCAGTGTGACACAGGAGTCCATCAAAGTCCTAGAGGAGAACACAGGTAGCAACCTCTTCGACCTCAGCTGCAGCAACTTCTTCCTAGAAACATCACCAAAGGCAAGGGAAGCAAGGGCGAAAATGAACTATTGGGGCTTCATTAAGATAAAATCTTTTGAACAGCAAAAGAAACAGTCAACAAAACCAAAAGACAACTGACAGAATGGGAGAAGATATTTGCAAATGACATATCAGATAAAGGCTAGTATCCAAAATCTATAAAGAACTTAACAAACTCAACACCCAAAGAACAACTAATCCAATCAAGAAATGGGCAGAAGACATGAACAGAAATTTCTGCAAAGAAGACATCCAAATGGCCAACAGACACACGGAAAAGTGCTCAACATCGCTCTCGGCATCAGGGAAATCCAAATCAAAACCTCAAGGAGACCACCTCACACCAGTCAGAATGGTTAAAATTAACAAGTCAGGAAACGAGAGATGTTGGTAAGGGTGCAGAGAAAGGGGAACCCTCCTACACTGTTGGTGGGAATGTAAGCTGGTTTAGCCACTCTGGCAAACAGTATAGTGGTTCCTCAAAAATTTGAAAATAGAGCTACCGTACAACCCAGCAACTGTACTACTGGTTATTTACCCCAAAGATACAAATGTAGTGATCCAAAGGGGTATATGCACCCCAATGTTTATTGCAGCAATGTCCACAATATCTAAACTATGGAAAGAGCCAAGATGTCCATCAACAGATGAATTGATAAAGAAGATGTGGTATATATATACAATGGAATATTCCGCAGCCATTAAAAAACAACAACAACAACAACAACAACAACAACAACAACGAAATCTTGCCATTGTCAATGACATGGATGGAACTAGAGGGTATTATGCTAAGCGAAATAAGTCAATCAGAGAAAGACATGTATCATATGATCTCACTGATATGAGGAATTCTTAATCTCAGTAAACAAACTAAGGGTTGCTGGAGTGGTGGGGGTTGGGAGTCATAGGGTGGCTGGGTGATAGACACTGGGGAGGGTATGTGCTATGGTGAGTGCTGTGAATTGTGTAAGACTGAGGAATCACAGACCTCTACCTCTGAAACAAATAATACATTATATGTTAAAAAAAAAAAAGAAGATAGTAGGAAGGGAAAAATGAAGGGGGGAATCAGAGGGGGAAATGAACCATGAGAGACTATGGACTCTGAGAAACAAACTGAGGGTTCTAGAGGGGAGGGGGCTGAGTGGATGGGTTAGCCTGGTGATGGGTATTAAAGAGGGCATGTATTGAATGGAGCACTGGGTGTTATATGCAAACAATGAATCATGGAATACTACATCAAAAACTAATGATATAATGTATGGTGATTAACATAATAAAATAAAATTTTTAAAAAATGGAAAAAAATAAAATAAATAAAATTGTAGCCATTATTCTTACTCTCTTTTACCTTATCCTTCTTCATTTTTTTTCTTAGCAATTACAACCATCTGGCAAAGTATATATTTATCTGTTTGTGTATTTGCTTATTTTTGTCTTGCTCTCTCTACCACTAGAATATTATCTCCATGAAAGTAAGCTCTTTATTTTCTTTAATCCCCAACACCTAGAATAGTGCCTGAAACATAATAAACACTAAATTAACATTCATAGAGTGGATCAATGAATTCTACCTAAAACATTTCAATGAGAGAAGAATCTCAGCTCTTTCAGGATGAGGGAGGCCACAATATGAGTGTGGAAGCCTTCCTATTGTCTACTGATCCTCATTCTAGGAAAAGTATCCTGAAAGCTAACCTGAGCCCTCTTAGTGACTAGAACGCTTGAATATTTCTCTTTAGTGTAGGCATAAACTCCTGCTTATCTGGCAGCCTGGCTATAAGGCTTGTAATTAAGTTCCCTAAGATGTACCATATTATGTGGCTCTTTTTCAGAAACAATTCTGCTTCTTTAAATTTTTTTCCCAGGTCATAAAAGATTTTGAGTGGTTTATCACCTTAATAGAGTAACCATGGATCTCAAATCCCACTTCTTCCTTTTTACTAGTACAACACCAAAGCAGATATGACAGGTTAGTGAGAGTCAGAGCAACTCTATGTATAATGAGAAGTGGGGAGCAGGAGGGCTTTAAGCCAAGTGCCTCCAGGCATCTCCATTGCCCATGTCTACTTGTAAATCATAGAAGCAGTAAAATGCTACTCACAGTCAGCCTGTTTTCTACTCTAACCCTGAGATTTTCTGTTGATTTTACACCTGAATGGGTATTGTCCATTTAGTATGAAACTTTTTCCTCTTCTAATGTGAAACGCTGCATTGTCCCTAAAACTTCCCTTCTGCTTATTTCTGCATAGTACTATTATTTTTAAGTAATATATTATAGCAAAGGTCAAGAGAGGATTGGAGATTAGACATTAGCACAGGAAAAAGCCAGGCTGTTGTGCAGGGGCAAAATGAACCAGAAGCACTCTATCTACTAAATTATGAGAGGAAATAGCTCTGAGCTCTAGCATTACTCATATATGCTTTATATGCATGACCTTCAAATGGCAGTAATGAATATCACTTTTCCTGTTGATAAATATTGATTCCTCTGTGCTGGTGGGAATCTCACGTCCATTTGGATTTGGTAACTACCAGCTGTGACTTATTAAGAGGCTTCATGCCCCTCAGCATGTATGGCTGCTTGGGTAACTCCTGTTCTTACCCACCTACCAATTCTAGGCCCCGGATTTCAAAGCAAATATTGATCAAAGAAGATTTCTGCCAGCACTTCTTCACTTTAGATCTGACTCCCAAGGTGAAACTAAATCTTAATGGCTTCTGAAGGTGAGCTGTGAGCAAAATTTACTTGGGCCACATCCTTACTAACAGCAACCATATCTCAGTAAGCATATGGATTGAAGGTATGCCATCCCTCTGAGTACTGTAATACCCCAAAACTATTCTAAGAGTTCATGCTGTGGGTCATTTTATAGGTAAGACATTCCACTACTGGCATTTTTCTGGAGAATAACATTTCTTTGTAGGGTCTAAGACTGACCTGGTTTAGGGTTAATGAGTTCTGTGGCTCAAAGTGAATTATGATAAGTTAACTTCCATGATGTCATAGATCAGCCTTACAAATAGAAAGCAGCCTACTTAGGTCAAGCCTGAAAGGAAATAAAGATGTTGGGACCTAGGGAGTACCTGCTAATGAAGACTAGGCAGCTCACCTATGCACTCTATTTCTCCTTTCTATTTCAGCTTCTCTTATTTGATTTCATGGAGGGTAGGTTTATGATGGTATCTTTGCATTACTTTCTTTCATTGTTGTTGATGATAAGAAGAAGGAAAAGAAACAATGGGTAAAATGTCCATAAATGAGAGGGACAAAATGTTAGTCCTCTTTTTTATATGTTATCAAAATGACATTCAGAAAAGAAAAACTTTCCCTACTAGAGTAGAATGGAGAATACAGTGTCATAGATTTAATTAACAGGCAGTGTACTTCATCAAAGGCATGGTCTTCAAGAAGCCCTGTGAAGTCAGTAAAGTTTATCTTCATATACACAGGCTGACTTTCACCTTTTTTTCTCTCTGGAGTCCATACTCCATCTTTCCTCTCTGAGCTTGACTCTATCCTGCTCTTTTCCTATCAAAATTTGCTCTCTTTCATTCCCACTCAGCTGTAGATGACTGTAAGGGTGTGGCATGTTGCCTTTTCCCGGAACTCTTTTTGTAAAGACCAAAGAACTTAAACGAAAGGAGACATCTCTGGGATGAAAGTGCACGTATCCATCCAACAGTTGAAGGAAGACTGGGATGCATATATGGACCACAAGTGGGTATCAGTATCTTCCCAGCTTCCTTGAAATTCTACCATAGAGTATATCTTACTTTAAGCTGACCTGGCTCAGAACAGTCTTCATATAGATTCTTAAGGAAGCTTCCTTCTTTAAACATGTGGACATCTCAGCTTAAGTCTTATTATGCCCATTACTAGAATTAGGCAAGTCAGGATGATTATTGTAAACTAGTAGAGTTATCTGCTCCAGGGCTGAAGGAAGAGGAAGGACTTTGTCCATGTTTTGCACAGGTTACTGAAGAAATAAAGGGAAATGGAGAGGCCAAGGTGGTGTCTAGTGCCCCACTCAGTCTCAAGAATTGGAGTCTGAGCCCCATGGAGAGCAGGACTTAAGACAGAAGCCAAAGGAGCTATTTTTATAATAGCAACAGGGAAAGATAGTGACACAAGTGATAGTGCTTCTGTGCCCAGGTGAAAGTGCTAGACTGGGGGCAGAATAACATTCTTTCCATTTTACTCAGAGTGGAGCTCACACAGTGAGGCCTAAAAAGACCCTAAGTGTTATTTTGGCTTCTCACAAGGTTCGCTACTTTGGAGAACACGAGAACAGATTACTCTAAACAAAAAATCATGGTCCCACAAGAGGGCATAACAGCAATGACAACATTAAAGTGACATTTTCAAGTGTCTTCTTGGAAAACAGACATCAACAAAAAGCCTAAAGTGGATGAATATGAAAGGACCATTTATGAGCACAGGTGAGACACCTCTGGGGACTTTCCTATATAACTAGGTGACACTGGCAGAGAGAATCAAGGAATCCTGAAATATGCAATTGGAAATTTTAAGACAGTGATATTGGCATTATTACAGTTCATATGACCTCATTTGTAACCACTAGCTGCAGAACTTTTCAGGTGTGTATCTGAGGGTTTTTTTTTCTTTTTTTCAATAATGGAAATAGCTTTTTGCTGAAGAATCCACAACCTCTCAATATATCTCCTTTTTGGTCAAGAGTACACATCTGTGTCAGAGCTATTCTGGTGGAAAAGAGTAAAGCTAACTGGCCCATATAAGAATCAAACCCCTGGACTTGACCTCAGTAGTACATTCTAGCCATCTGAATTAACTGGCCATGATTCTGGTAAATATTTTCCTTCTGAACTCTAGCAACCTGATAAAGATAAGTTGGGTTATAAATAAAAATTAGAAGACTCTTTGAATCAATCAGTGGATTTAGGCTTAGAAGAGGCAATGTGAAATAAAGATAAATGTCTGCTCTGGGCAGGGATTAAAAACTGTACCAAGAGATAGAGTGGAACCTACACCCAGGGAATGAAGAAAACATGTAACAAAACTTGAGGTAAACAGCTTTAATTAAAACACAGACATCCTAAATCCATTTTCTGTGATTATTTGTTATTATTCTTAGGAGCTGATTAAGCAGTAGCAGATGTCACTAATACACAAATCTCATTACACATGTAAAATGTGTTTAGTACATAGAAGAAGACCATGATTAAAACATTTCTGCAAGATACTGCTAACTACTTCCTACTTGATTTGAAAGGAAAATTTTACTTTAGATTTCTGAAAGTGCATAAAGTTTGAGTCAAATCTTGAGTCACTTTCTGGGAAATTATGAAACCAAATTGAGGTTGTCCTTTTTATTCAGATTAATAAATCTTCATAGAGTGTTAATATGTGCACAGCATCCAGAACAGAAAAATAATTATTTAATCAAGTTGGCCTTTGTTTTAAAGAATAAAGAAGGCAAAAAAGTGAGAGTGGAGTGAGTGGAAGGAATCATTCCCTTTGGCTAATCTGGAAGCTGCTTTACATAGACAACACTCTGAAATGAAGGTAGTAGAGAGGAAGATTGTGAAATATGTGTTTTTTTGCTGTAAGACATTTCTTATTTAAAGCTTATACCTAAATAGTGCTTATCATGGGCCAAGCATACTAAATTTGTATATGTTCACTCATTACCACAACCCTGCAAGATATGCACTACTATATCCCCATTTTACAGTAAAAGAAACTGAGACAAAAAGAGGTATTTGTGTGTGTGTATATATATATGTATATGTATGTGTATATATATGTATGTATATGTATGTACATATATGTATGTTATATATAATGGAATACTATTCAGTAATAAAAAAGAATAAAATCTTGTCATTTGCAGTGACATGGATGAAGCTAGAGAGTATAATGTGAAGTGAAATAAGACAGAAGAAAAACAAGTATCATATGATTTCACTCATATGTGGAATTTTAGAAACAAAACAAACAAGCGACTCTTTTTTTTTTTTTAAAGATTTTATTTATTTATTTGACAGAGAGAGAGACAGCTAGAGAGGGAACACAAGCAGGGGGAGTGGGAGAGGGAGAAGCAGGCTTCCCGCCGAGCAGGGAGCCCGATGCGGGGCTCGATCCCAGGACCCCGGAATCATGACCTGAGCCGAAGGCAGGCGCTTAACGACTGAGCCACCCAGGCGCCCCAAACAAGCGACTCTTAACTATAGAGAATTGATGGTTACCAGAAGGGAGGTGGGTGGGGATAGATTAAATAGGAGATGGGAATTAGGGAGTGCACTTGTGAGCACCAGGTGTTGTATAGAAGTGTTGAATCACTATATTGCACACTTGAAACTAATATTACACTATATGTTAACTAACTGGAATTTAAATAAAGACTTAAAAAAAAGACGTGACAAGACTTGCCCAAGGTCACAGGACCAGTAAGTGGTAGAACAGGGATTTGACTCCAGGCAGTTTGATCCCAGAGTCTATATTCTTAACTACCATACCATGCTGCCTCTTAGTATAGGTGATGGAAGTATTTGGGGTGTGAATCCTTAAATATTCAGAACTACATAACCAGTTTGAATGAGCAACCTTTAATAAGTACCATATTAAATAAAAGATAAAATATCCCAAAGACAGTGTTATGCATGTTTTCTTCTTCTGAGACAAATAAATAATGACAGAGCAGATTATTTGCAAGTCACTATTTTTATAGAGTGCACAGCAATTTACTATGAAAGTATAACATATTTTTTCCAGTGTCATGAACTATTCAAAATGATATCAATTGCCAACTAGAATCTTTTATTGCAGGTTTGGAGGGAAGAGCTACTCTTCTAAACTCTTATTCAGCATTGAGATACACCTTATGTAAGTTTCAATAACATGAAAATAGGCAATTGTTTACATTTGGAGTTGTGCTCCAGGATGGTATTAGGAAGGGAGCCCTTTGTATTGGTCCCCTATTTCAGGAAAAGGGGATAGCATGAAAAGTGCAAAGGAACAGTATAATTTGTTGTCCAAATTAATGGTACTCAAAGACATAATTTTTGAATTAACAGAGACATAAGTATCAAGAAACAGTTTGTTTCCTAAATAGCTGCTAACATTTGTATTTACTCAAAAATATGTAGATTTCTGGTATTTCTTTTGGGATCTGGCAGAATGTAATATTTTTGTCAAAAAATATTACTTCTTTTAGGATCTCCAGGAAAAAAGAAAGTTGCTGGCTAGGATTACATTGTATTATTCCAGTGTCTCTCTTTATTTCATTTAATAGGCTTTGGGGCAATGGTCTCTCATCTCTTTGGAAATATGACAGCTCACCACTAACAGCAATGTTGGGGAATATGAGGATTGTTAACAGACGGTTCCAAGTTAGAACATCTGCCAGACGGCTCTCTAAATCTTCTCTAAGCCATAGCACATAGTATGATATGATTTGTTTTTCTAAACTGCTAAGAAAAGACTTTCAACTTCAAACAATCATACAATAAACAAATATATTCCCATGTAAGAGATCAAAAGGAAATTTTATATATCCCTATGTTTTGTGGCAATATGGCAGAAAGGTCATATGAAGCCGACCACTCTGTTGTATATTTTTCTATTTCTCTAAAATGAAGAGAGATTTTTGTGTTTCATGTCTCATTATTATTACCTAATTTATTTTCTGTATTTGTTTCCATAATATTTTGTTAGCAAATTAATTATTTCAAATATTATTTTGATGATAAAAGAGCTGAATCTTCCATTAAACATTTATAATGTGGTGAACAAAATAAAAACTAAAGATTGAACCTTTTCTAGGAAATGCTAATTACCAAGCCAGTCACATGTATGTCCTCAAATTTAAACAACATTTGAGATTAAAATTCTTTGTGTGCCATAGTGTTTATCAATAAAGATTACTATGCAAACAATGGAATGAGGGGTTTAAGGAGATATAGTAATTTATATGCAACTTGGATGGGATGATGATATTGGGGGTAGGACGATGGTATTAGGGATGCTATGATAGTGTTGGAGGCAGGTTGTGTTATTTTTGTCAAGAACTTCAAGAGAAAAGAGCAGTTTGGCTTAAATTCTCAAGAAATAGAGTTTTGTGTTCTAATTCCATTCTCAATTGCTGGATGACCTTGAATAAATGTCTTATGTCTTGGCTCTCAGCTGCCCTGTGGGGAAAAAAACACACTAAATAGTAGTGGATAAGTCATTATTTTAAAAAGGCATCACAAGCATGTAGCCAGCAAAAGCCTAACAAAACGATTTCAGATAGGCCAAGGACACAAGTAGATACACAAAACTTCTGGTAATGTCCCCCTTTAGCATGACAAAATATGACAATGTGAACACAATAGTCATTAATTTATTTAGCTCTTTTATGTAAGGCACAATCCTAAATTGGGGTGGTTATATGCCTCTGGTTAATGCCTCAGGATAAGGCCTCTGGTTTAAAGAAGAAAAAACTAAATGACTAATATAATCTTGGCCTGTTTGATCACTTCTTTGCAAAGGCCTCTGAAGTCCAAATGATTTTACAGATCACTGACTACTAAAGGTACATAATGCAAATGAGAGATGAATAAAATAAGTCCTGCATTTCAAGTTCACAAAGTTATGGGGCTTGCTCTTTAAAAGAGGAAAAAAAGGTCTTGTTCTCCATCTGAAACTCCCAATATCTTTCAGACAAAAGAACAACTCATAGATGTTTAGTTACCCACTGAAGACAACTGAATATACCTTTCATTTAAAGCTTTAATCTCAAAACCTTTTCTCCAAAGCTAAAGCTTCAATGTAACATCATAGCATGGTGTGGATTGGGGTGGACAGGGAAAGGGATGTATAAAAACAAAATGCTACAAGACACTTAAAGTTTACCTATATTTTAACTAATAAGGAACTATTATTGTCTGAAATACCCTTTGAGCAAAATGGGACTGTCAAGGGACCAGATTTCATGCTAATCCATAGAGGAAAGCCATCTCTGAATTATGACTGAGAGCTTTCAAAAGGGCTCCTTGGGACTTCTGCTTCTAACCATGAAAGAATAACTGGTACTGGACTTACTGTCTTACCATAAACAATTCGGAAAGTGGACAAAAGACACAGAGTAACTGTTTTCAAATATTTGACAGCAAGCAACATGGGACTTTGATCCCTCAGAGAAGGGAAATAAGCAAGTGACCCTGACAGTTACCCTGGCTTTCTGCCTGGGAGAATTTTAAACTGCAGAGCAGGGCAGAAGAACCCAAGCAGAGCATGGTAGTCTTGCTGAGTTGAGGAGATAAGAGATTGAAGTTTGAGAAGGCTGAAGTGACTGGAATTTGCAAAACAGAGTGCTAAAGAAGATGGCACTAGTCAGAGAAATAACTTTACAAATCAGCATGGGGTCCTCTTCAATCTTTGTCATAATATTAAGCTGCACATGCACAGGGTAAAACTAAAAGTCTAATCAAAGAACAACTACCAGGGAACCATAAGCAAAACAATTCCCAAAACTCACAGAGGGATATGAAATGCTTGAGCTCTGATCATCCAAAGTGCAGAAAGCTCATTGAATGTCTAAGGCAATGAGTAGAGAAGGCAGAATGGTCTACCCTTAGTAGTTAAATGTCATACCTAACTTGGAAAAATCAGCCAATAGAAACAGACCCAGAAATGATAGAGACAATAGAATTATCATATAAAGACTTTAAAACAGTTGTTGTGAATATGACAGAAGATTTAGAGAAAAAGATAAACATAACGAAGATAAAAATGGAAAACATAAAAAAGAAGTAAATACAATTAGACCTGAAAAAATGAAAAATTGAATGGATGGGCTTAATAGGTAATTAAATATTGCAGAAGCAAAGAACTATAAATTTACAGATTAAGCCATAGAAACTACCACAATTGAAGGACATTGAGGGGAAAAATGCTAAAAAAATTAAAGAGATCCTCAGTGACATATGAAACAATATCACACAATCTAATATATGTGTAATTGTACATTAAGTGGAGGAGCAGAAAAACTATGGGAAGAAATATTAGCTAGAAGTTTTCCAAATTAGGTTAACGATATCAAACACAAATTTGAGAAGGTCAGTGAATCCTATATAGAATAAACACAGAGAACACTACACTAAGACATATAATTAAATTGCTGAAACCAGCAACAATAAGACATTTTTTAAAGCAGCCAAAGGAATTTAAAAAAAGTTTCCTTGCCCTCAAAGGGCATTATTTTTCTAGAATCCTTGGTTAAAATGTAAATACTCTTTTTTTTTCCAGCTTTACTGAGATACAGTTGACATAAAGCATTGTGTAAGTTTAAAGTACACAACATGTTGATTTGATACACATATATTGCAAACTGATTACCACCATAGCATTAGCTAATACCTACATCAAATCACGTAACAATCATTTCTTTTTTGTGGTGAGAACATTTAAATTCTACTCTCGGGGTGCCTCGGTGGCTCAGTCATTAAGCATCTGCCTTCGGCTCAGGTCATGATCCCAGGGTCCTGGGATGGAGTCCCAGGGCTCCCTGCTCGGCGGGAAGCCTGCTTCTCCCTCTCCCACTCCCACTGCTTGTGTTCCCTCTCTTGCTGTCTCTGTCAAAAAATAAATAAAATCTTAAAAAAAAAATCTACTCTCTTAGCAACATTCAAGTATATAATACAGCATTATTAACTGTAATCAACATGCTGTACATTAGATGCCCCCCAAAACATAAATATTATTGAGGAAAAGACACATTATACAGTTCAAATTATCCTGTGGAAGAGTTTCAGGATGTCTTTGGAATAGGACATCTGATGGAGGGCAGGGCCATGAGGCAATAGGGCACAGGTTAAATAAATGTGAATGAGCCCTGCTATGTGGGGCAACCCCAGGTTATGTGTTATTAAGAGGGGAGATAAAAAGATACAGCAGATAAATTTTATCAACTTTGAAATTTGGACTCAGGATAATTGTGGCCTCAGACTAAGGATCCCAGTTGAGGCACTCGGTGTTGAAGATAAAAGCCTTTCAAAATTGAAAAAAACACTTATAAAGCCTTATGGAGTTGAATTTCTAAGGTCAGTCCTGTTGAGCTAGCTTATTTTCCCTTAGGCACTAATAAGCCTACGATTTCCAAGTCCTGCCCCAAGTGACAAGTGGTACTTTGGGTTATGTAATATAAACCATGTATTTGGGGTTGCTACAAGTGTGCGAGATTGAGAAAGCAAAAAACAATGAATTTTTTACACTTGAAATGTTTTGTTTAGAAAAACAAATTATTAAAATAATTGCACAAATATTGGTTAACTAAACTCCACATTTAACTCCACATTTAAATTACCTAGAGTAAGTTAAAAATAAATGTAAATGCTAGAGATAAATTTTATCCAGTTTTATTTGAACACACAGTGATTATTAATCATCTTGACTAAATTGGAGCTTTCTTTTATATACTACTAGGAAAATATGTAACTTTTAAAAAGCCATAGACGTTGGTTCAGCCCACTCTAAGTCATTAGTAGCTGTAGAGTTAAAATTTCCCTTAGCTACTTTTTCCTTTGCCAGTGTTACTTGTCCTAGTGAGTTTCCTCTTGGTTTGCTTACTGACATGACCCCATTGAGGTAGTTTCTATGGCCTGATATAGATGGTTCTCTGCTTCAAGGTCCCTGCCAACTAATCACAAAGAAGCTCTTAAAACATTTATTCATAATCTTCCGGGCTAATGTTTTCCTATAATTATCTTTTTTCCTATCTTTTCAACCAGCCCACAATGGCTTATTTCTTTTTTAAGTAAGCACAGATTGAGTGAGAGATCTTTTCCACACAATAGCTAAAAATCACCTATTCACTAAGCTCAGCCACAGACAGTCTAGGAATGTCTACCAGGAAATTTTAAAACTGCTTCTTAAGGAGTAAAGGCTATTTTTTCTTACTATGAATTTTTCAGAAAACAATTTGCCAGATATCAAAAAATTATGATACTATAAAATTGCAAATAAAACCAATTAAAGTACAAAGAATACTTTATCCAATTTAAACTTAACAAAATTTTTTGTATTTTTTAAAAATTATCAATTTATTCAAACTAAAAAAGAACAAATTTTAAATTAAACAGCATTCCAACAGATGGTTGGAATAAACACTAAAAATTTTTCAAACATTGAACAATTACATAACATATCAGTATTAAGTATTATAGACATTTACCAGTCAGAGTAACATTAGCTGTAGCAGCAGTTAAACCAAAAAATCTTGTATTAACACAATAGAAATTTATTTTTCACTTATTCAGAGACCCAGGTTCTGTCACCTTCAACATGAGTTCCAAAGTTACTTTGGGATTCAACATCTTACCAGAAGATGGGGGGAATTGAGAGAGGACAGAATTGCATGGGAAGTATTTATATGCCAGCCTGTAAGTAACTTAAATCATTTCTGTTCACATGTCACTGGCCAGAAATTCAGTCAAAGGCCGCATTTAAGTTAAGGAAGGCTGTGGAGTGTATTCTAGCAACGTGTCAAGGAAGAAAAATAAATGAGTTCAATGAGCAATTAGACTATCACTACCACAAGGTGTAATCTTGGGGATAATGGAGGTAGCATTTGTCACCAAGGAATGCTTGTCATAGGTTTAAGAATATCACTTAACAAATATTTATTGAATCCCTACTATGATCTAGGCACTGTGTTAAGCATCAGAATTAAAGAATAAGTAGAATATACTTACTACCCTTCATATGTTCATGGTACAATGAAGGAAAACACACATAAACTGACTTTTGCCATTCAGAATGATATCGCAGGATAGGTAAATACAGGGAATCAAAGTTGCTGGAGTGGTGGGGGGTGGGAGGGATGGGGTGGCTGGGTGATAGATATTGGGGAGGGTATGTGCTATGGTGAGTGCTGTGAATTGTGCAAGACTGTTGAATCACAGACCTGTACCTCTGAAACAAATAATACATTATATGTTAAAAAAAAAAAAAAGATCTTATCTCTAAAAGAAATTCTTTTCATTTATCATTTTCCCACCCTTTATCTTAGGAGAGATGATATTTTTCACTGCATATTAATGGAGTATAAGCTGGGTAATTAAGGAAGAGAGAATTCATAACTTTTATCACTTCAGTGTTGCATTGTGGACATTTTTATTTGCAGCCCAGAAGTTACACACACTTTATGGAGCTAAATTCTTGCTTATTTAACATTCACTAAACATTCTACTTTATGTGCCTTACCAACATTTTTAAGTGAATGGAAGAATAATTTTTTTAGCTATTGAGTAGATTGTTTTTGCAGGTCTGCTGTTTTGAGAGATATGAAGATGGTTGGGGGTGGGGAATTGTTTTACAGAAATGTCCAGAGGTGAAAGAGAAAGAATTCAATAATATAAGAAAAATTGCTCTTATCAAGAATTGAATGTATGAGATTAAAAGCCTCTTTTACCTACATCATAAAAATATAAGGCATCCTTTGGATAAATACCTAGTAGTGCAATTGCTGGGTCATAGGGTAGTTCTATTTTTAACTTTTTAAGGAACCTCCATACTGTTTTAAAAGGGTGATGAGCATGAAGAAGGGCACTTGTGACAAGCACTGGGTGTTATATGTAAGTGATGAATCACTAGATTCTACTCCTGAAACTAATACTACACTACATATTAACTAATTTGAATTTAAGTAAAATCTTGGAGAAAAAAAATAAGTCATCTATGAAGATTGGGTAGCAATTTTTTTTTTTTAAATGCATTGATTCTGACTGATATTTTTTTGGAAAGTGCATTGATTCTCCTCCATTCCATTTGCATAAGTGATGCTGTTAAAATATCCCTAATAATAAGCATATTCAGAGACATAATGGAATCCTGAAATTTTGAGAAAAAAAAATGCTCTTTAAGGCAACTTGTCTGCTTCTTTTTAAAACTAGCATTGAGTTGTGGGAAAAACATTAGACTGGGTGCCAGGAGAAAAAAATGTAGTCCTGTTCTAGCAGTATTCACTATAAAAATGTGGATAGCATGTCACTTAACTTTACCTGGATTCACTTCAGTCTCTATAAAGCATGCTGAATAATGCCGGTTTTAAATATACACATTATATGTAATATAAATAAATAAATAAATAAATATATATATATATAAAATCCTATAATGATAAAACATAATAATTTTATATATATATGAGTGTGTGTACGTGTGTATATATGAAAGTGCAGCATCAGGGTTTTCTAGAATGCAGATGTGGCTTTATTCTCTTAGCATAAAATTTATTACAAAAGTGATATATGTTTAATATATAGAATACAGTTAAGCCAAATAAAAATTATTTGTAATCCCACTAGGTAGAGATAATCACTCTTTATGGTATAATTTCCCAGACTTTTTGTTTTTTGGTAAACGCTATTTCTCAGAATCTCTGACACTCTTAATATGCCCTGGGACCCCACCCTGTATTTAAAACATCTCTGCATATCTAAAGTACATCCCATTTTTAGAAATGGTCTACAAGCAACCAGGGGAGCATATTTTTCCATTATCGGTGTTAGAGGCATCAGCTATTTTCAGTTTGAAGGACCCTGTGAGCTTGAAACAAAAAGAAAGGAAACATTCTGATGATTTCAAGGTAAGGAACAGAGACTGTATGGATAGGGCTGTAAATAACATTAAAGCTAGTGAAATGACCTGGATGGGACAGAAAGATTTATTTTCTAGTTTATCTGAACACTCCTGGGATATAGACAATGGAATATAGCCTTAGTATTCAATTCCATCCCTTTTTATTGAGTCAGGGGATGTTTAAAGAAATTTATAGAGCTCTTTGAAAGTCAGCATTTTTAATAAGTGGCACTGAGAAAAGATTATACTGAGGGAGAGCCAGATGACAATACAGAACATGAGATATGAGGGAATTTATAATGGCTGAGCTAATTGAGGTAGAGGACACTTAGGGAGGTGGACCCCAGTGAATTATCTGCCTGAATGCTGCCTATTCTCCTGCTTCTCCCTCTTTATCAGTGACAATTTCAGAGTTCTCAGATCTTATCTTCTGGAATTGAGTTGTAACGTAAGAACTGTTGGTTTGTGTAGCAGTGCCATTTTCAGGCCCAAAAATCATTCCTTACATAGAAATATATATCATGGAACACTACATCAAAAACTAATGAAGTACTGTATGGTGACTAACATAACATAGTAAAATATATATATATATATATATATATATATATATAGTAAATTATATATACATATAGTATACTATATATATAGTATAGTATAGTATATATAAATATATATAAATATATATATATATATATATATATATTTTACTATATAAATATATATAGTATAAGGCCAGGCAAGTCTTCAAGACTTTGGAACCTAGGAGGGGGCCACATTTTGGGGGGATATGTAGAAAAGCAACAAAAAATTAAATAAATGGAAAATGGAACCTATGGAAAAATTTAATAAGAAGAGCCTAAGATTTGGAATTAAGAGACTGGATTCTAAGTCCAGATCCACAAGCAGATGTGAGATGCAAGAGTTAAGATATATTACAGGTTGGGTTCTCTGGAAGTAGATACAGAAATGGAGTTTATTAAGTCATGCTGGGTGTTTATTAGGGATCAACACCTACTGAAAGGAGGGGAAAGATATGGGATTATTCAGGTCAAGAAAAACTGCCATGCAGGCCAATCCCAAAGGGAAATCTGGAGTATATATGGCTCATCAGTACATCTCATATTGGACTCAGATGGTTGAGCCTCTATATTCCTGCTGTAGTCATTGGATAGGAAGGGTATGCTCCTGGGAAAATCTGCTCTCTGTTGCTGTGACAAACCTGAAGCAGGTGACAATGGGAGGCTGTTGGCTCACAACATCCCCACAGATAAACCAAGTCTTTCCTTTAAGGACAGTCTTGGCAATACATCTCTTAGTACATCATGAAAATGGAATGAGATGAAAAAGAGTTACATAAGATGAGGGTTAAGGTTTCTGTTAACCCTAAAAACTTGTTTTAAGAATAATAACGTATAACAGACTTGGGTCATTTAAAAAAAAACTCAATCCTTGTTATTGGGAAATAACTTAACCACCATATTAGAGAGAAAGAGATTCCAGTCATCGCTATTAACTTGGGAACTATGACTAATTAGACATACAGACACACACACGCACACACACACACACAATGCACCAACACACACCTATGCATGTCAGGAAATAAATAATAAAATACCTCATTCCAAGGTTTGTAAGATAATGTACTGACTGCATGATCCTAGAAAACAACAAATCCAAGGCACTGAGTTTATTCTCTCCCACAGATGAAGGACTCTGGTTAAATTTTTGGTTGATCTTTCTATCCCAAAATACTTATGGACAGTCAAAAGAGGAAGCCCAGTTTAATGGATGGAGCCAGAGAATATTATCCTAAGTGAAATAAGTAAGTCAGAGAAAGACAGTACCATATGATTTCACTCATATGTGGAATTTAAGAAACAAAACAGGGGAGCCTGGGTGGCTCAGTCATTAAGCGTCTGCCTTCGGCTCAGGTCATGATCCTAGGGTCCTGGGATCGAGTCCCGCATCGGGCTCCCTGCTTGGCGGGGAGTCTGCTTCTCCCTCTCCCACTCCCCCTGCTTGTGTTCCCTCTCTCGCTGTGTCTCTCTCTGTCAAATAAATAAAATCTTTAAAAAAAAAAAAAAGAAACAAAACAAATGAGCAAAGGGAAAAAGAAGAGTAAGAGAGGCAAACCAAGAAACAGATTCTTAACTATAGGGAACAAAATGATGGTTACCAGAGGGGAGGTGGGCAGGGGGATGTGTTAAATAGGTGATAGGGATTAAAGATGCACTTGTGATGAGCACCAGGTGTTGTATGGAGGTGTTGAATCACTATATTCTACAACTGAAACTAATATTACTCTATATGTTAACTAAATGGAATTTGTTTTTTAAAATATTTTATTTATTTATTTATTTGGCAGAGAGAGAGAGACTACAAGCAGGGAGAACAGCAGAGGGAGGGGGAGAAGCAAGCCCCCCGTTGAGCAGGGAGCCCGATGCCAGGACTCAATCCCAGGACCCTGGGATCATGACCTGAGTTGAAAGCAGACAATTAACTGACTGAGCCACTCAAGCTTGCATAACTAACTGGAATTTGAATAAAAACTTAAAAAAATAAAATCCATATGTTTAGAATACATTTAGAGGATAATGATTCAACATGGTGAAGGGACAAAAAGTGATAATAAGTACCATTTATTTACCATTTACTATGTGTTGGAAATTGTGTTAAGCCCTTTACATCAATTATTCTACCTAATTCACATAACAACTCATGAGGTAGCTATTATAATCTGCATAAAGAAACAGATCCAAGATCACATAGTAAATGATAGTGTGGATTCTTATCTAGACAATCTAACTTCATAGTCTAAACTCTTAACCACCACCCTAAACTGCTATCACATAAAAAAGGAATTTGATTGTTTTATATGACTCTAAGAAATAAAATAACAAAACTTCATAAGGCCCTAAACAAATTGCTCACTGTCTAGTTTTCCAAAAGTACTTTACAACACTTTCCATTTTGTTCCAATTATACTGGCTTGGAGCAAGTAAAGTTCTTTTCACCTCAGGGCCTTTGCCAATGCTGATTACTCTGCCTGAAATGCTGTTTTCCCTCACTCTTTACCTGTCTAATCCTTATGTCACTTCTTCAAGTAAACTTTCCCTGACATCCTCTCCCTTAGACCAGATATTCCTGTTACATGCTTTCATGGTTCTCTTGACTAATTCAAGGGACATATAAATTTTTCTAAATACATTTCTTTGTTTTTTTGTTTACTGTATGTCTCTCCACAGTAAATATGATTTTCTTGACAGCAAGATTCATATCTGTTCTATTCACTATATTGTTCCATGCTATTTAGTGCTTAGCATATTAGGTGTGTGCTTACTTGCTGGCTGGCTGAGTAGCTGTAATGCATAAATGAAAAACTATCACCAATGAATGGAAGCCACAGGGAGTCAGAACTGAACTATAATGAAAGAGGTTATTCTGGAAGGTACTAAACTTCTTTCCATTAGACATGATCAAGCAAAAGATATACAGCCACAATAATAGAATTTGATAGATTCTTTAAGAGCCACAAATTGTTACATCTTTGCTTGCAAGCACTATGATTTTCCTACTCCTTCTTTCAAGAGATAGAGTCTATTTCTCCACCCCTTGCATCTAGGCTTGGTCATATGATTTGCTTTTGCAATGGGATATTAACAAACGTGACAGAAATAGAGACTCACAAAATATGTACCCACTGAAACTTCTCCTGTCTTGAAACATGATCCCCACCATTTGGAGTTTGCATTACCTTTGAAAATGAGAGACCAGATGGAGAGAGATGCAGCCAACAGTTGGTAGTAACCACTGGACATATTAGTGAGGCCATATTAGACCATTGCTAGATGGTAAAGTCACAAGACGACTGCAGTCTTATGAGTAAAACCAGGTGAAACCAGGAAAACCTGCTTAGCTGAGTTCTGTCCAAATTGGTGACCTACAGAATCATGAGAAAAAAATACATATATGTATATGATGGCTGTATAAAAATTAAATTTTGGATGTACTATATGGAGACTAACATAACAAAATTAAATTAAATTAAAAAATAAATAAAATAAAACTAAATTTTGGGAGGGTTGGTTAGACAATAATAGATAACTGAATCAGAGAATGCTATAGAAGATTTTTCAATAACAGATAGAGGTGTTTATTAGATGACCTTAAATGGCCTCAATATTTAAAATCTATAATTGTACCGAATGTCTTTATTAAATACCTAAATGTCATTTGAAACAGCTAACAAGTCCCTTTGTATTAGAAATGCACCATAGAGGCTATTCATCTGTTTGTTTGGATTTACTGTATATGCCATAATTAAAGAAGCATTTCAGAATTTCATTTGTACCTAAAGCTCATATAATTTTAAATATGTTCTCTAAATGCTTCCTAGCAAGCAAAATAACATTTATGCTGAAATCTGTCTCATGGCTTGTTCTATGTCTCCATGTACAGAATGCAAGAGGTATAATTCATCCATATAAGACAGATGAAATATGCATTGCTTTGAATTGTTTTAATATTGTGCACAAGAGACTGGAGAAGAAAATTAACTGCCATATGCTGCCTCATTCAAAGTATCAGATGGATAATAATAAAATGGAAAACATATAAAATCATTTAGAGCCATTTTAGGACCATATGCTCAACTTCACTGACAATAATCAACTATAATATATTTCAGAAAATAGAAGTGGAGAGAATATAATTCCACTCATTATATTGGGTATTAGACTCCAAATCATTTGAAAATCTCATAGATCTATAGAAATGTAGTTTATACCTAGAGACAACTAGATCTCTGATAAAGATGAATTTAATTACTCATGAGGTATGTTTTCCCTCTTTTTTTTTTTTTTTTTTTGCCATAACTCAAGTTTCTCCTTTAAAGGTCAGGCTCCAAGTGCACAGTTTTCAGGACATTCTTGCAGATACAACACAATTCATGCAAATTCCTCCTTCCTGTTGCACCCACCCAATTCTGTACTTCTCCTGTATATATATTAATCAGTAGTTAGTGAATATTATTAACTTTATAAAAATTCACCATAGGGTTCCTTGAAGTAGCAGGAACTCCTAGAATTATCTTTCTTATTTCCCCTCCTCCCTCTCTCCATTTCATTTATCTTATTGTATTGGTTTTGTTTATTTGCATGTCTGTTTTCCTAACTAAATATTAAATTCCCTTAGGATATGTGAATTATGTGACTTGGAACACTAGATTTAAAAAGTGGCACATATTAATTCTACTTCTATGAGGTCCCTAGAACAATCAAATTCATAAAAACAGAAAGTAGGATGGTGGTTGCTAGGGGCTGGGGGGAGGAAGAATGGACAGTTAGTGTTTAATGGATACAGAATGTCAGTTTGGGAAGATGAAGAAATTCTGGAGATGGTTGGTAGTGATGGCTGCACAACAACGTGAATGTACTGAATGCCACTGAAGTGTACACTTAAAATGATTAAGATGATAAATTTTATGTTATGTTTATTTCACCATAATAAATTATTTTGGAAAAAATAAAGAACAATCTCAGAGATTCCCCCCCACCACCAAAAAATGGCACATATGAGATTCTCAAGAAACTAGTTGTTGAACAAATGAATGAATGAATTTAAAATACTACATTAACTAGAGCTTTCAAATTGTATTCAACAAATACTCTGTGAAAAGTAAGGTGCTATACACCCATTTATTCATTGGGACTCATGGGATGCTTTGTTTATTTCTTTAGTTAATTCCATGTTTATGATAGTCTATCTCCTATGTAAGTGTTTAGCCACCTAATAAGCAGAGAAGCAATACAGAAGATGCAAGCTCTGGCTACAGATGAATAAGGTAGTTGGCAAATTCTCCAAAATGCAACTATAATGATGGGCAAATTGACAAAAAAATAACCATTTAAACAATCTGGAAAATGGCTAAAGTCATGCAATAATCTGAGTATAAGTTATTTGTGAAAAACTGATGAAGTTTGGGTAAGAAAAGTGGGGATCTCTGGTGGGGCTTCTCCCCACCTTACTGTCTCTTCCCTCCCTTGCCCCATCTAACCAAGGCAGAGATTCCGTCAGGGGGCAGAAGGCCATGAGAACTGGCAATTTCTCTGCTACTATCAGTGGGGTTTGGAAAGGTGAGCATTGGAAAAACTCATGCCCAGCAGTGATGTCAGTGGAAGTGATAATCTTGGAGGCAGGTGAGTGAGAAGGACCAACAGCTCTATGAACTCAAGGCTACAGTCATGGTTGGGACATACATACCCCTGAATGATAGCCCAAGCTAGATACACACTTCTAGCCAATACTGAGGCTGCAAACATGTACATGCCTATCAAGAGTAAATTCTGATAAGATGCAAAAGGGCCCAGAGAAAAGTAAAATCTACATAGTTTAGACTTTGAATGTGCTTCCCTACATACACATAGGTCCATCAGCAAAGGCTTATTGGTTTGAGGGGCCTAAGTAAAACCTATGACAAATCATTGGCTAACAACTAAACTATGTGACCCAGGGGCAACTTCTATGAATACAGGCTTAAAGTAAGAACAAGGAAGAAAAACTTGACAGTGATTTCATAGGCTACAAACTGTGGGCAAAACAGATTTCATAGAATTAGTTTAGGCAATTCACCAAACAAAGAAAAAAAAAAAAACAGAGAAAATAGCAACTACAATAAGTCACAGTGGTAGTAGGGAGATCAGAATCCAGAGCTGCTATACTATGTTAACTAAAATGCTCAACTAAAATTTACAAAACATGTAAAGAAACATGAAAGCATGATTTATACATAGTTTAAAAATCAGTCAATAAAACTGTCCTCTACATGAAAACTGGGCTAAAGGCAGTTGCAACTCAGCTACAATATCACCAATCATCAGGGAAATGTACATCAAAACCACAATGAAATATTACCTCATACCTTTTAGAATGGCTATTATCAAAAAGATAAAAAATAACAAGTGTTGGCAAAGATGTAGAGAAAAGTGACCTTTATGCACTGTAGTGGAAATGTAAATTGGTACAGCCACTATGGAAAATGGTATGAAGGCTTTAAAAAAATTAAAAATAGAACTACCATATGATCTAGCAATTCAATTTCTGGGTATCTTCACTCCCATATCCAAAGGATATCTGCACTCCCATATTCATTATCCAAAGGATATCTGCACTCCCATGTTCATTGCAGCATTATTTATAATAGCCAAGACACAAAAACAACTTAAGTGTCCATAGATGGATGAATGGATTAAATGAATGGATTAAAAATTGTGGTATAAACATATACAATGGAATATTATTCAGCCATATGATTTCACATATATGTGGAATCTAAAACAAACAAACAAAACAAATTCACAGATATAGAAAACAGATTGGTGGTTGCCAGAGGTAGGGGTAGAGGGTGGGCAAAATGGATGAAAGTGATCGAAAAGTACAAACTTTCAATTGTAAAATAAATAAGTCCTGGGGAAGGAATATACAGCACGGTGACTATATTTAATACATAATCTATATATCAGAGAAGTTCAACAAGTTCCAAGTAAGATAAACACAAAGGAATCCATACCTAGGTATATCATAAGCAAACCAGCAAAAGTCAAAAACAAAGGCAAAGTCGTGAGAGCAACAGAAAAAAATTACTAATAACATATAGGAGAGCATTAATATGATCACTGTAGGATTCATAACAATGAAGGCTAGAATGTTATATTAAAAGTGCTGAAAAATATCAACAAAGAATTCTATATCCAAAATGAAGGCTAAGAATTGGGCAAGATGGTAGAGCAAGAGGATCCTGAGCTAAACTTGTCCCGTGGACACACCAAGATAATAGCTACATTTACAAAACTAATTCTGAAAATGACCTGAGGACTGTCAGAATAGAACTTCTGCAGTTTATCATAGAGAGGAGGCCAAATCAAAAAGGGTAGGAGAGATGGAGATATGGTTGGGACCTAAACCCCTGATGGGACTAACCACAAGCAGAAGGGACACCACAAGCATGGAGAAGTGAAAGGATCAGACCCCACACCACCCACCCCCAGCACTGAGGACCTACACTGGGAAGACAAGTCCTCATAATATCTGGCTTTGATATCAGTGAGGTTTAACTTCAGTAGTTTTAAAAATCAGTGAGCTTAATGCCAGGAAAGCCAGAGGGTGATAGGAAACTGAGTCCCTACCCTTAAAGAACTCGCATAATAAATAACGTGGCCTGAGATACAGCATGGAAGCAGTAGTTTGAAAATTTGTTTTGAAGGATACTTGTTGACTAATCTTAGAATATGTGCTGGAGAGCCAGGGATCTTCAGGAAATTTCTCTGGGAATGGAAGTGCTTGTGGACATCATTTCTCTTCTCTTTCCCCTGCATAGCTGGATGCTTGCAGGAGCCAGTGCTAACACTCTCTATCTTGTTAGCACTGCATGCACCACCTGGCATTCTGCTGTAGACTCACTCCATTCAACCCACCTGCCTCAGCAAGCATCCCTCCAAAGCAGCACCTGCCCCACCATGTCCTGCAGGCAGCCTCTTCAAGAACTGGCAGCACTCCAAAGTGACTCCTGCCCTGGGGAGAAGGGGGATAACCCCACACATCAACATAGCCATAGTTTCAGCATCCTGGCCTCTTAAATGGTTGTGCAAGGAGCAAGCTGTGCACTTCAGTGCACCTGCAGAAAGGTTAATTGCAGACAGCTAGTCTCACTGCTGGCCCCACTCACCAACAAGAGCCTATCTGCCACATAGGGAATGGGCCCTAAATTTTAGTGCACTGTGGCAGAGAGCTGTGGCAGAGAGGCTAATTGCAGGCATCTAGGCTGATTGCTGGACCCATTCACCAACAGGCCTACAATAACTACATATAGGCCTCTCAACAATGCAAGGACCAAAGCCTGATCTGTGCACCCACAGCAGACAAAGTGAATCTCTTCAGAAAACTGGGCTAAAGGCAGTTGCAACTCAGCTACAACATAAGAGTGCATGCAGCCAACACTGGGGACACCCCTGGAGTGACCGGTTCTGGTGACCAAGGGGGATTGTGTTACAGGGGAAGGGAAACCCCATAAGGCTATAGGCTGATTTTCAGCAGAAACTTTGAGACCAGAAAGGAGTGGCATGATGTATTCAAAGTGCTGAAAGGAGAAAACCTATCCCCAAGAATACTCTACCTGACAAGGTTATCATTCAGCATAGAGGGAGGGATAAAGAGTTTCCCAGACAAACAAAAGTTAAAGGCAATCATCACCATTAAACTGGCCTTACAAGAAATGTTAAAGGGAAGTTTTGAATAGAAATAAAAGGCCACAGCTAAAACTAAGAAAGTTATGAAAGTTAAAGTTTTTACAGGTAAAAGCAAACATATAGTAAAGGTAGTAGATTAATCACTTATAAAGCCAGTATGGAGGTTAAAACATAAAGGTAGTAAAGTCAATTATATCCACAAAAGTTAGTCAAGGGCTAAACAAAAATATGTAAAATATGGCATCATATACATAAAACATGGAAGGGGTAAAAATTTAGTGCTTTTAGAATGTGTTCAAACTTAAGCTACCATCAATTTCATATAGACTTCTACACACATAAGATGTTATACAAGAACCAGTGGCAACCAAAAATCAAAAACATATAATAGATACACAAAAAATAAAGAGAAAGAAATCCAAGCATAACACTAGAGAAAGTCATCAAACCAAAAGGAAGACAGCAAGAGAAGAAAGGAGCAGAGAAGAACGACAAAAAACAACCAGAAAACAATTAACAAATGACAATAATTACATAATTATCAATAATTACTTTAAATGTAAATAGACTAAATGTTCCAATCAAAACACAAGGTGACTAAATGGATAAAAGAGCAAGACTCATCTATATGCTGCCTATAAGAGATTAACTTCAGACTTAAAGATGTATACAGACTGAAAGTGAAGAAATGGAAAAATATATACCATGCAAATGGGAACAAAAGAAAAGCAGGGGTAGCAATTATTATATCAGACAAATAGACTTTAACAAAGACTGTAACAAAAGAGAAAGAAGGGAAAGATATATGATAAAGAGATCAATTCAATAAGAAGATATAACAACTGTAAATACATATGCACCCAACATAGGAGCACCTAAATACATAAGGCAACTATTAACACACATAAAGGGAGAAATTGACATTAATTCAATAATATGGAGGACTTTAACACCCCACTTACACCAATGGATACATAATCCAGATAGAAAATCAACAAATAAACAGTGGCTTTGAACAGCACATTAGACCAGATGGATCTAAAAGATATATACAGAGCACTCTATCCAAAAACAACAGAATACAGTCTTTTCAAGGGCACATGGAACATTCTCAAGGATAGATCATGTGTTATACCACAAAACAAGTCTCAATAAATTTAAAAAGATTAAAATCACACTAAGCTTCTTTTCTGACCACAAAAATATAAAACTAGAAATCAATTACAAGAAAAAAATCTGGAAAGGCACACCTGAGTGTCTCAGTCAGTTAAGCTTCTGCATTCGGCTCAGATCATGATCCCAGGATCCGGGGATTGAGCCTTGCATCGGGGTCCCTGCTCTGCGGGGAGTCTGCTTCTCCCTCAGCCCCTCCACCCCGCCCCCTGACTTGTGGTCTCTCTCTCTCTCTCAAATGAATAAATAAAAATCTTTTTTTTTAAAAAGAAAAAATCTGGAAAGAACATAAACACATAGAAGCTAAACAACATGCTACTAAACAACAAATTGGTCAACCAAGAAACCGAAGAGTAAAATCAAAAATACATAGACGCAAATAAAAATAAAAACGCAATGGTCCAAAATGTTTTTGACAGAGCAAAAGCAATTCTAAGATGGAAGTTTATAGCAATATAGGCCTACCTCAAGAAACAAGAAAACTTTCAAACAAATAAGTTAAACTTACACATAACGAAGATGGAAAAAGAAGAACAAACAAGGCTCAAAACTAGTAAAGGGAAGGAAATAATAAAGATTAGAGCAGAAATAAATAAAATAGAGACTAAAGGAACAATAGAAAAGATAAATGAAACCAAGAGCTGGTTCCTTGAAAAGATAAAATTGATAAACATTTGGACAGACTTATGAAGAATAAGAGAAGACTCAAATAAATAAAATTAGAAACAAAGGAGGAGAAATAACAATTGGAGCCACAGAATGCAAAGAATTACAAGACAATATTATGAAAAAACAAATTAGACAACTTATAAGAAATGGATATATTTCTAGAAATATACAATGTCCCAAACTGATTCAGAAAGAAATAGAAAATTTGAACAGATTGATAACCAGCAAGGAAATTAAATCAGTAATCAAAATCTCCCAAAAGACAAAAGTCCAGGGCCAGATGGCTTCACAGGCAAAGTCTACCAACCACTTAAAGAAGAGTTAATACCTCTTATTCTCAAACTATACCAAAAAATAGAAGAGGAAGGAAAACTTCCAAATTCATTTTATGAGGCCTGCATTACTCTGGTACAAAAACCATGTAAAGACACTACAAAAAAAGACAACTACAGGCCAATATCTCTGATAAACATAGATGCAAAAGTCCTCAACAAAATATTAACAAACCAAATCCAACAATACATTAAAAAATCATTTGCCACTATCAAGTGAGATTTATTCCCAGGATGTAAGGGTGGTTCAATAATCAATCAATGTGATACATCACATCAACAAGAGAAAGGATAAAAACCATATGATCATTTCAACAGAGGCAGAAAAATCATTTGACAAAGTACAAAATCCATTCATGATAAAAACTCTCAACAAAGTAGGTGTAGAGGGAACATACATCAACATAATAAAGAATATATATGAAAAATCCACAGTTAACATACTCAAACTGGAAAACCAAGTGTTTCACCTCTAAGATCTGGAACAAGATAAGGATGTCCACTCTCACCACTTCTAGCATTCTCAACATAGTACTAGAAGCCCTAGCTGCAGCAATCAGATAAGAAAAATAAATAATAGACATCCAAATTGCTAAGGGAGAAGTAAAACTGTCACTATTGGCAGATGACTTAATACTATATTTAAAAAAATTCTAAAGTCTCCACCAAAAAAAGTATTAGAATTAATAAATGAATTCAGTAAAGTTGCAGGATAAAAAAATATGCAGGTATCTATTGCATTTCTATACATGAATAACAGATTAGCAGAGAGAAAAATTAAGAAAATGATCCCATTTATAACTGCATCAAAAAGAATAAAATACCTTGGAATAAATTTAATTGAAGAGGTAAAAGACCTATACTCTGAAAACTATAAGATATTGTTGAAAGAAATTTAAAATGACACAAACAAATGGAAAGATATTCCATGCTCATAAACTGGAAGAATTAATATTACTAACATTTCCATACTACCCAAAGCAATCTACAGATTCAATGCAATTCCTATTAAAATTTCAAAAGCATTTTTCACAGAGCTAGAACAAATAATCCTAAAATTTATATGAAAACATAAAAGACACTGAATAGCCAAAGCAATCTTGACAAAGAACAAAGCTGGAGGTATCTCAATCCCAGAATTCAAGATATCTACAAAGCTATAGTAATCAAAATGGTATGCTTTTGGCAAAAAAATAGACACATAAAACAATGGCAAAGAATAGAGAGCCCACAAATAAACCCACACCTATATGGTCAAATACTCTATGACAAAGGAGGCAAGAATATACAATGGGGAAAAGACAGTATTTTCAATAAATGGTGTTGGGGAAACTGGATAGCTACATGCAAAAGAATTAAACTGGAGCACTTTCTTACACCATACATAGAAATCAACTAAAAATGGATTAAAGACCTAAATGTGAGACCTAAAACTATAAAATTCCTAGAAGAAAACATAGGGAGTAATCTCTTGGGCATCACCCATAGAACCATATTTATGGATATATTTCCTCAGCAAGAAAAACAAAAGCAAAATTAAACTACTAAAAAAAAACAAAAAAACATTTGCACAGCAAAGGAAACTATCAACAAAACAAAAAGGCAACCTAATGAGTGGTAGAAGATATATACAAATGATATATTCAAGAAGGGTTTAATGCCCAATACATCTAAAGAACTTACACAACTTATACACAAAAATCAGGTGATCCAGGGTGCCTGGGTGGCTCAATTGGTTAAGCGACTGCCTTCGGCTCAGGTCATGATCCCGGAGTCCCGGGATCGAGTCCCACATCGGGCTCCCTGCTTGGCGGGGAGTCCGCTTCTCCCTCTAGGCCTACCCTCTCTTGCGTGCTCTCTCTCACTCTCTCTCTCTCAAATAAATAAATAAAATCTTTAAAAAAAAAATCAGGTGATCTGATCAAAAAGTAAGCAGAGGACCTGAATAGATATTTTTCCAAAGAAGACATCCAGATGGCCAACAGACACATGAAAAGATGCTCAACATCACTAATCATCAGGGAAGGGCAAATCAAAACCACAATGAGATATCACCTCACACCTGTCAGAATGGCTAGTATCAAAAATATAATCCATAGCGGGTGTTGGCAAGGATGTGGAGAAAATATAACACTGTATGTTGTTAACCCTACTAGAATTCAAAAATAAATTAATTTAAATAAAAATAAATAAGTAAGTAAAGTCATGTAGAAGAAAAGTACAGCATGAGGAGTATAGTCAATAATATTATAATAAAATGTACGGTGACAGATGGTGACTACACTTATTGTGGTAAGCATTGAGTAATATATAAAATTATTGAATCACTATGTTGTACACCTGAAAGTACTATAACAGTGGTTGTCATCTATACTTTAATAATAGAAAACCCCAATAATATAAAAAAATAAAGAACAGATAGAATGATTTGCCTTTGATACAATGAGGGATGTATCCTCCTCTGGAAACTGTTGAAAAGGGGAAGAGTATGAATGCAGACAAAGGTAGGATTGTAAATTTGGGCATTGGTAAGTGAGGAAATTCCTAGCTGATGGTGATTCTGATAATGATGATGATGATAGCAAACAAAGACAGTTATTATTTGCCAGGCATTATGCACGCACACCTGCACGTGCATACACACATAAAAATTTCTGCATGGCAAAAAAAAAAAAAATAATAATCCTAAGCAAAGCAAAAAGTCAAATAACAAACTAGTAAAAAACAATGTTATTTGCAACATTTTTGTACCACAAAGGCTAATATCCCTAATATATAGATATGTAGTCTTCAAAATAGAAGGAAAATAAAAGATCAAAACTGTGCAGAAAATATGGGCAAAAGACAAACAGTTCACAAAAATATATATACAATTTTCCTTTAGATATATAAAAAAGATGTTCAACTTTACCTGTAATAAGAGAACTGTAAACCAAAACTGCACTAATAAACAATTTCTCATCCATCAGTTTGAAAAATTTCAAACATTTGACAATACACTGTTGGTGAGGCTATGGGGAAACAGGCACTCTCATATATTACTGGTAAGAGTGCATAATGATATAACTCTTTCAAGGGGAATTTCAAAATGCACAATGGTGTGCTGGTAAATGTTTCACAGCTGGTTTTCTGGGGAAAAAAACCCAAAACTAAAACCAAAAAGCCCTGATGTGTAACATTTACTGATTTCCTTGGTGAAAATATTCCCATCATGGCCAACTTCAAATTAGCAAGCTGAAGTCACTGAACAGAAACTGGGGAGAGATGAACAATAGCACATGGTTATACTGTTTTCGTACCATATAACTACAAATAACATAAATCACTGAGAGAACAGAGATAATAGCAAAATGTCGTTAAAAAGAATTAGGAAGTGGTGAGTTAGACTATTTATTACCTTAATTGCAGATATTATTATTATTATTATTGGTTTTTGTTTTTATGTAAATTACAGGTAGTTAACTACAGTGTAATACTAGTCTCAGGTGTAAAATTTAGTGATTCAACACTTACATATAACACCCGGTGCTCATCACAAGTGCACTCCTTAATCCCTAAAACTTAGATCACCCAACTCCCTGCCCACCTCCCCTCTGGTAACCATCAGTTCATTCTCTATAGTTGAGTCTGTTTCTTCGTTTGCCTCTCTCTCTCTCTTTTTCCCTATGCTTGTTTGTTTTGTTTCTTAAATTCCACATATAAGTGACATCAAAGATATTTGTCTTTCTCTCCGACATATTTCACTTAGCATAATACTCTCTAGCTCCATCCATGTCGTCATAAATGGCAAAATTTCATTCGTTTTTATGGCTGAGTAATATTCCATTCTCTCTATATTAAATTATATATATATATATAAATTATATATTCCATCATATATGTGTGTGTGTATACACACACACACACACACACACACCGCATCTTCTTTATCTATTCATCAGTCAATCAACATTTGGGCTGTTTCCATAATTTGGCTATTATAGATAATGTTACTATAAACATTGGGTTGCATGTATCCTTTAAATTAATATTTTTGTATTCTTTGGGTAAATACATAGTAGTGCAATTGCTGGATCATAGGGTAGTTCTATTTTTAACTTTTTGAGGAACCTCCATACTATTTTCCAGAGTGGCTGCACTAGCTTGCATTCCCACCGGCAGTACAAGAGGGTTCCCCTTTCTCCACATCCTCACCAGCACCTGTTGTTTCTTGTGTTGTTGATTTTAGCCATTCTGACAGGTGTGAGGTGATATCTCATTGTAGTTTTGATTTGTATTTCCCTGATGATGAGTGATGTTGAGCATCTTTTCATGTGTCTGTTGGCCATCTGGATGTCTGCTCTGGAAAACTGTTCATGTCTTCTGCCCATTTTTAATTGGATTATTTGTTTTTTGGGTGTTGAGTTTTTCAAGTTCTTTATATATTTTGGATACCAACCCTTTATCAGGTATGTCATTTGCAAATATCTTCTCCCATTCTGGAGGTTGCCTTTTAGTTTTCTCAGTTATTTCCTTTGCTGTGCAGAAGCTACCCCAAGCAATCTACACAATAAATGCAATCCCTATCAAATACCAACAGCATTTTTCACAGAACTAGAACAAACAAACCTAAACTTTGTATGGAACCACAAAAAACCCAAATAGCCAAGGCAACCTTGAAAATGAAAAGTAAAGTTGGAGATATCACAATTCCAGACTTCAAGTTATATTACAAAGCTGTAGTGATCAAGATAGTATGGTAATGTCAGAAAAATAGACACATACATCAAAGGAACAGAATAGAAACCCCAGAAATGAACCCATAACTATATGGTCAATTAATCTTCAACAAAGCAGGAAAGAATACCCAATGGGAAAAAGACAATCTCTTCAACAAGTGGTGCTGGGAAAACTGGACAGCAACATGCAAAAGAAGGAAACTGGACCACTTTCTTATACCATGCACAAAAATAAATTCAAAATGGATTAAAGACCTAAATGTGAGACCTGAAACTATAAAAATTCTAGAAGAGAACACATGTTGTGACTTCTTTAACATCAGCCATAGACACTTCTTTCTAGATATGTCTCCTGAAGCAAGGGAAACAAAAGTAAAAAATCAACTATTGGGTCTTTTCATAAAATTTTAAATATTATTTTTATATGTTAAGTGTATGTTATTTAATTTTTACTAATGGCTGTGTTTTACATCTAGCTTACAAAATTCTTGAAAATGTAACAATTGATTTTTGAAAGCCAGTATGCACACCTTCAGCACACCACTGAAATGGCTGAAAAGCTAAGCACACATTTACCCTTTGATCCAACATTCCTACTTCTAGGAATTTACTCTGAAGTTATACCTTAAACAATATAAAAATGCATGTGCACAAAATTATTCACTGCAGGATTGTTTATGATATCAAAATATTGGAAATAGTCTACATGCCCATACATAAGAAATCCACACAATGAAGGTTTATGTGGCTGCAAAAATGAATGAGAATGAAGGAACTTGACCACAAATGTTCAGAGCAGCTTCATTCATTATAGCTAAAACTGGGAACTACCCAAATGTCCTTCAATGGGTGAATAGTTATATAAACTGTGGCACAACTATTCCATAAAATACTGCTCAGCAGTAACAAAGAACAAGCTATTAATACACATGATAACTTGAATAAATATCAAGGAAATTTTTCTGAGTGAAAAAAATCCAATATCAAAAGGATATATATTATATGATTCCATTTATGTAACATTTGCAAAATAGAGTAATAGAGACAAAAAACAGATTAGTGGTTCTCAAGGGTTAGGGATATCGAAGGAGGGAAGAGGTGTGACTATAAAGGAGTAACTTGAGGGAGTCTTTTCTTTCTAGTTTGAGATATAGATGACATATTTATATATAACACTGTCTATTTAAAGTTCACAACATGATTTTTTGTACTATAGGTTTCTTTTTCTTAATTTAATTAAATCAGTTAACATATGGTATATCTTAGTTTCAGAGGTGGAGTTCAGTGATTTATCAGTTGTATATAACACCCAGTGTTCATTATATCACGTGCCCTCCTTAATGCCCATCACTCAGTCACCCCACACCCCAACCCCCCTCCTCTCCAGCAACCCTCAGTTTCCTATGATTGAGTCTCTTATGGTTTGCCTCCTCTCTGATTTTGTCTTAGTTTCATTTGATATATTTGTATATTGCAAAATGATTATCACAGAGTCAGTTAACACCTCTATCACCACACATAGTTACTGTGTGTGTGTGTGTGTATGTGTGTGTGTTGAGAACATTTAAGATTTCCTCTCTTAGCAACTTCAAGTATATAATACGATATTGTTAACTATAGTCATCATGGTATACATTAGATCCCCAGAACTTATTTATCTTATAGCTAAATGTTGTACCCTTTGACCAACATCTCCCTATCTCCCCACCTCTGGAAATTACCAATTTTCTGTTTCTGTGAGTTCAGCTTTTAAAGATTCCACACATAAGTGAAATCATACAGTGTTTGTCTTTTTCTGTTTGAGTTATTTCAGTTAACAAATCCTTCAAGCATCATCCATGTTGTTGCAAATGGTAAATTTTTTTATTTTTTTATGACTGAATAATATGCCACTTTGTGTGCGTGTGTGTGTGTGTTTGTATTTTCTTTGTTCATTCATCCACTGACTGACACTTAGGCTGTTTCCATATCTTGGTTATTGTGAAAAATGCTGCAATGGACATGGAGGTACACATATCTCTTTAAGATAGTGATTTAATTTCCTTCAGATATATACCCAGAAGGGAAATTGTTGAATCATATGGTAATTCTACTTTTAATTTTTGACGAACTTCCATACTATTTCCACAGTGGCTGTACTAGTTTACATTCCCACCAACAGTGCACAAGGGTTTGCTTTTCTCCACATCCTCAAGGGACTCTTGTGGTGATATTACAGTTAAATGTATTGATTATGGTGGTGGGTATGCAAGTCTACACATGTGATAAAATATTAAAAAGTTGAACACACAAACATAAACAAGTACATGTATAATTGGTGAAATCTGAATAAGCTTGTGGATTGTACCAATGTAAAATTCTTGGTATAGATATTGAACTGCAGCTGTAGAAGAAGTTAATATTGCGAGAGTCTGGGGAAAGGATACACAGGTCTTTCCTATAAATTCTTTGAAACCTGTGAATTTATAACTATTTCAAAATTAAATGAAAAGATGAAGTTTTCTATGAACTAATATGAGCTGATAAGGAGAGACTTTCTAGGATATATTGTCAAGTAAAAAAAGTGGAAAAGAGAATGTATATATAATACACGATTTTTCATGAAAGAAAAGGGGAAATGTGAAAAAAAGAAAAAATATGTAATTATGTATTTATTCTTACAAAATGTAAGAAATAATAAGGCAGAAATAAATGAAATTGTTTACATAAAAGGAGTAAGTAGGCATAGGGTTAAAGTAAAAGAACTCTCTGACTTCTTTATACAGTGTTGATTTTTTTTAAAGATTTATTTATTTGGGCGCCTGGGTGGCTCAGTTGTTTAAGAGACTGCCTTTGTCTCAGGTCATGATCCTGGAGTCCTGGGATCAAGTCCCGCATTGGGCTCCCTGCTCAGCAGGGAGTCTGCTTTTCCCTCTGACCCTACCCCCTTTTGTGCTCTCTCACTCTCTCTCTCTCGCAGATAAATAAGTAAAATCTTTTTAAAAATATATTTATTTATTTATTTATTTATTTATTTATTTATTTATTTGACATAGAGAGACAGCGGGAGAGGGAACACAAGCAGGGGGAATGGGAGAGGGAGAAGCAGGCTTCCCACATAGCAGGGAGCCTGATGCGGGGCCAGGACTCTGGGATCATGATTTGAGCCGAAGGCAGACATTTAACGACTGAGCCACCCGGGCTCCCCTACAGTGTTGATTTTTAAACTATGTTGATGTTTTACATATTCAAATACATAAATTTTAAAAGATGAGGAAAAACATTAAAATTGGATACAATCAAAAACAAGTGTACCTAAGTATATCAAATAGATAACCCTATGGATGATAAACAAAGTAAATTTTGTACAAAGTGTTCTGACTATGCACAATCGGTGGATATACTGTAAGAGCAAAAATAACTGCATAGAAATTTTGAACTTTAATTAAAAGATTTATTGTTGATATTATTATGGGTGTGAAAATTCCAAAACTGGTCTGATTTATTGTAGGAGTGAACCAATAAATAAATATATTAATACTTTAGGGAATCAGGGTTCATAATTAGAGTGGAGGGTAAAAAGATGAAATGGAGGAAAGAAAGAATGAAACCTACAGTTTTGATTGGAATTAGAGGTATTGGTATGAACTCATTTACTCTGAAACATTCTGGAACCAATGACACCCCAATAGCAATGCACACAACTAATGCCTAGACACTTTGGTTTCAAAAAGCCATCCCCCTAAAATGAACATCACTCCTTCCAGAGGTGGAAAAGGAAATGCACACAATAAGTCTGGAACACTGTGCCAGAAAATATAAAGAATTCTTTCTCATCCTGACAAATATTAAGAACTCCTAAAACCAATGAAGAAAACATAAACAATATTTTAAAAAATAGTCAGAGGTCCCGAAGAGGCATCCCCCAAAGAAGATATCTGACTGGCCAATAAGAATATGTAAAGGTATTTGTAATTGGGAACATACAAAATAAAACTACCATGAGATACCACCACACACACCAGAAAGTAAAAAATGACAAAGAATTACAATGCCAAAATCACACAACCACTTTGAAAAAAAATGGCAGTTCCTTTCAAAGTTGAACATACACTTAACATGTGACCTAGTTATTCCACTCTTAGGTATATATCCAAGAGAAATGAGTCCATATGTTTGCCAAAGATTTTAACAAGAATGTTGATATTAGCTTTATTTACAGAAGCCAAAACATGGAAATAACCCAAATGTCCATTAACAAGAGAATGGATAAATACATTTTGGTATATTCATGCAATGAAATCTCTTAAGCAATAAGAAGAATAAATTGCTGATCCAAGGATACTATAAATTCATCTCACAAACATATTGAACACAACATACCCCTGCTTGTCCACCTCTGGACTGAAAGTCATCCAACTACACTCCAGTAAAACTGACACCCCAGTTCCCCAGACAAGCCCAGAATTGTCCATGTGTTTGCACACTTTCTTCCCTTTACCCAGAAAACCCTTTCATCCTTCTCATCTTATCTCCAGTGGGTACCAGAACCATAGGAGCCATACCATTGACCCAAGGTTGTCCATTCAGGTCAGTCTGCATCTAACCTATACTGCCACTATTTCAAGTGGTGGTAATTTCTTTCTCTTACTAAATCTTTAGTTCCTTGAAGGCAGGGGCTCTGTGTAGGTACCAAATACTTGGCATATAAACAAAATGTAGGCATTTAATAAACTTCGGTTCATTAAAAAATTGAGCAATAGGGTGCATATTGTTGGAATCAATTACATGAAGTTCACAAACTTGCCAATCAAATGTATGCTAATGGACTCCATACTAGTGTTGGGGAGTATAGACTAGAAACAGGAATGAAAGAATTTTCTGGGGTGATGGACAAGTTTTATATCTTGATGTGCTAACTATGTAGGTACATTTATATGTAAAACTTCACTGAGCTGGATAAAAATCAATACAGAAAATCAGTTGTGATTCTATACACTAAACAACAAATAACCCAAAAAGGAAATAGAGAAAACAATTTCACTTACAATAACATCAAAAATAATAAAATACTTAGGAATAAATTTAACCAAGGAGGTAAAAGACTTGTATGCTGGAAAGTACAAATGTTGCTGAAAGAAATTAAAGTCACAAATGAATAGAAAGGCAACCTGCATTCATTGATTAGAAGACTTAATATTGTTAATACAGCAGTAGTACTCAAAGCTATCTAGGGTTTCAATGAAATCCCTATCAAAAATGACAATGACAATGATTTTTTTTTGCATAAATAGGAAAACCCATCCTAAAATCTACATGAATCTCAAAAGATTCTGGATAGCCAAAACAATCTTGAAAAAGAATAAAGTTGGAGGCCTTACATTCCCTGATTTCAAAAGTTACTACAAAGCTTCAGCAATCAAAACAGTGTTGTTCTAGTATAAAGAGAGATATTTAAACCAGTGGAATAGAAGAAAGAGTCCAGAAATAAATCTTTGCATATAGAGTCAAATAATACTTGATAAAAGGGCCAAGGCAATTCAAATGGAAGAAAAGATAGGCTTCTGAACAAATGGTATTGGGAACATTGGATATCCACATGCAAAAGAATGACATTGGACCCATACCTTACACCATATACAAAAACTAACTCAAAATAGATTAAAAAATCTAAACATAAGAGAAAAACTATAAAATGCTTAGAAGAAAAGGTAGGGGAAAAGTTTCATGACATTGAATTTGGTCGTGATTTCCTGGGTATAACACCAAAAGCACAGGCAACAGAAGAAAAAATAAATAAAATGGACTCCATCAAAATTAAGAACTTTTGTGCATCAAAGGACACCATCAACAGAGTGAAAAGGCAACCCACAGAATGAGAGAAAATATTTACAAACCATATATCTGATAAGGTATTAGTGTCCAGAATATATAAAGAATGCCTACAACTCAACAACAAATAAATAATATGAGGAATTGTTAATCTCAGGAAACAAACTGAGGGTTGCTGGAGTGGTGGGGGGTGGGAGGGATGGGGTAGCTGGGTGATGGACATTGGGGAGAGTATGTGCTATGGTGAGCGCTGTGAATTGTGTAAGACTGATGAATCACAGACCTGTACCTCTGAAACAAGTAATACATTAGATGTTAAAAAAAAAAAAGAAGAAGATAGTAGGAAGGGAAAGATGAAGAGGGGGAAATTGGAGGGGGAGATGAACCACGAGAGATTATGGACTCTGAGAAACAAACTGAGGGTTCTAGAGGGGAGGGGATGGGGGGATGGGTTAGCCTGGTGATGGGTATTAAAGGAGCACTGGGTGTTATACGCAAACAATGAATCATGGAACACTACATCTAAAACTAATGATGTAATGTATGGGGATTAACATAAGAATAAAAAAATTAAAAAAAAAAAACTATGAACAAAAGAGCGCCTCAGTTGGTGGAGTATGCGACTCCTGATCTCCGGGTTGTGAGATCGAGGCCCACGTTGGGTGTAGAGATTACTTAAAAATAAAATCTTAAAAAAAAAAATAATGATGTAATGTATGGTTATTAACATAACAATAAAATAAAAGTAAATAAATAAATAAACAACTTGTACATATAGATGGCCAACAGACACATGAAAAGATGCTCAACATCACTCATCATCAGGGAAATACAAATCAAAACTACAATGTGATATCACCTCACACCTGCCAGAATGGCTAAAATCAACAACATAAGAAACAACAGGTGCTGGTGAGGATGTGGAGAAAGGGGAACCCTCTTGCACTGCTGGTGGGAATGCAAGCTAGTGCAGCCACTCTGGAAAATATATGGAGTTTCCTCAAAAAGTTAAAAATAGAACTACCCTATGATCCAGCAATTGCACTACTATATTTACCCAAAGAATAGAAAAATACTAATTCAAAGGGATACATGCAACCCGATGTTTATAGTAGCATTATCTATAATAGCCAAATTATGTAAACAGCCCAAATGTTGATTGATGTATGGGTACAGAAGATACAGGAATATTATTCAGCCAAAAAAAAAGAATGAAATCTTGCCATTTGCAGTGATGTGGATGGAGCTAGAGAGTATTAAGCTAAGTGAAATAAGCCAGTCAGTGAAAGACAAATACCATATGATTTCACTCATATGTGGAATTAAGAAACAAAAGAAACGATCATAGGGACAAAAAGAGAGAGAAAGGGAGGCAAACCAAGAAACAGACTTAACTATAGAGAATGACCTGATGGATACCAGAGGGGAGGTGGGTGGGGATGTATGAAATAGATGTTGGGGATTAAGGATCACATTTGTTGTGATGAGCACAGGGTGAGGTATAGAAGTGTTGAATCACTATATTGTACACCTGACACTAATATTACACTGTATGTTAATGAACTGGAATTTAAATAAAAACTTAAATAAAAAACTTTATTTAAAAATGGGCAGGGCGCCTGGGTGGCTCAGTTGGTTAAGCAACTGCCTTCGGCTCAGGTCATGGTCCTGGAGTCCCGGGATTGAGTCCCGCATTGGGCTCCCTGCTCAGCGGGGAGTCTGCTTCTCCCTCTGACCTTCCTCCTTCTCATGCTCTCTGTCTCTCATTCTCTCTCTCTCAAATAAATAAATAAAATCTTAAAAAAAAAATGGGCAAAGAATTTGAGCAGAAATTTCTCCAAAGAAGATATACAAATGGCCAATAAACACATGAAAAGATGCTCAATATCACTAATCATTAGAGAAACATAAATCAAAACTATAATGAGATACCATTTTATACCCTTAGGATTACTATTATTTTAAAAAAAATGTGTTGGTAAGGAAGTGGAGTAATTGGAACCTTTCCATTGCTGGTGAAAATGTAAAATGATGCAGCTGCTATGGAAAATGATATAGCAGTTCCTCAAAAAAATTAAATATATAAGTACCATATGATTCACAATTCTAACTTTGGGTATATCCCCAAAAGAATTGAAAACAGAGACTAGAACAGATATTTGCACATCAATATTCATTAAAGCATTGTTTATAATAGCCAAAAAGCAGAAGCAACCCAGGTATCCATCTAAAGGTGAGTAGATAAACAAAATGAAGTATATCCACACAATGAACTATTATTCAGCTTTGAAAAGAAAGGAAATTCTGACACATGCTGCAACATGGATGAATTTTGAAGACACTATGCTAAGTGAAATAAGCCAGGCACAAAAGTATATTTTATGATTCTGCTTATACAAGGTACCTAAAATAGTCAAATTTGTAGAGACAGAAGTAGAATGGTGGCTGTCAGGGGCTTGGAGTAGGTGGGAATGGGGAGCTATTGTTTGATACATGTGCAGTTTTAGTTTGAGAAGATGAAAAAGTTCTTGACATGGATGGTGGTGATGGTTGAACAAAAATGTGAATATTCTAAATGCCCGGAACTGGACACGTAAACATGGTTATATTATAATAAAAATAATTTACTAAGCTGTACATTAAGAACTGTGCATGTCAAAATGGACAGCATTGGATGAAAAAGAGTCTATGAGTCCATGCTAATAGTAATGAAAGAGGGGGGAGCTCTTTTTTTTTATGTTGGAATATCAATTAATACATGCAGAAGTTAGAAATTACCAGTTGTCAACCGTCATTGCCATCAGTGATTCAGGAAACAATTATCAACAAAAGGTTTTATGGAACAGAGTATTCAAATTGTCTCAAGGTATCACCCAACAGATTATTCATTAATTTTAAAGGATAGAAGATGCCTTTACAGTGGATTATTCTGTCAGATAATTCCTCAAGCAAATGATCAAACATAGAATAACCAACAGTGGAACAAAGATAAATCATGTGCCTCTATAAGTTAGGCACAGAGAAGGAGACAAGGATCACCCCAGTAGTATTTTGGTCAAAAATGTATAATATGAACCTAATCATGAGGAAGCAATCAGACAAATTCAAATGGAAGGTAATTCTACACAATGATTGGCCTAGTTGCTTCGAAAATGCCAATGTCACAAACTCAATTAGAAATAAATTTAAATTTTAAAAAGGTTAGAGAACTGTTCTAGATTAAAAGAGGACATGATAAATAAATGCAACGCATAATCTTTTATTGGATTTTGGATCAGGAAAATACTATAAAGAACATTATTGGAACAATTGGAGAAATTTGAATGTAGAGTATGTATTAGATATAGAATTATATCAATGTTAAATTTCCTGATTATGATAATTGTATTCTAGTTATGTAGAAGGTCCTTATTTTTACAAGACACATGCTAAATTATTTACAGGTGAAGTATCATATCTGCAGCTTACTTTCAAATGGTTCAGAAAATATACATACAGATATACTTAGGCATATGTGCATACATAGAAATTAAATATGTCATAATGTTAACAATTTGGTGATTCTAGATAAAAGGTATATGGATATTCATTGTAATTTTAATGCAATATTTCTGTGGGTTTGAAATTTTTCCAAGTAAATAAATTCATGAAAAATAAAATAAATATCTAAAAAAAGATATTCACTTTCTCTCCTTAAATGCATTTGAAATACTAGGGCTGAAGCTGCTATATTTGAAGAAAGAAAGGAATAGCTGGATGGCTGAATAAACAGAGTCAGATGCCCTAAATTCTAGTCCAGGTTCTGTCATTAACTTGTCATTTCACTTGGGTTTTCTCATGGGTCAAATAGGGGGTGATAATACCTCCTTGCCATGCCTACTTTATAGGGCTGTTGTGAGGATTAAATGAGATAACAGATGGGAAAGTACACTGGCAAAGGGAAAAGTTCTGTTCAAATTCAGAACACTCTTACTGTTATTGCCATCTTACATTGTCCACTACCAAATTCATGCCTGGAAACTAACAACTATTGTTTTGCACATTTCCAATGGTGTGCATTTACTCCTTTGCTTTTGAAATCCCTGTATCCTATGACATGGGTATTCCCTGAAATGATTGATAGTCCTTGCAGGCTATCATTAGCACTCAATGAGACCACTGGCGTCCAAGAGGATTCTGCCACATGCCTACTTTCTGGGCAGCAGTTCCGCATATTTTCCATTTGAGTCAGTGGTAGGAGTTCTGGTTAAATCAAGTGTAACCAGAGAAGATGGTGGGTAGAAGGGAGGCTGGTGGAAGGAAAGGGGAAGGAAAGGTGGCAGGGTCATAATGACACTACTTGATACATTTCAAGGGAGAGGACCAGAAAGTCCCGACTGTTATATTCAGATATCTCCCTCCTTGGGGTGTTCTGATTTTTCACTAGAACAACCACTTACCACTGCTCACCAATTTGCCATGTGGTTAGTGGTGAAAAGACTCTCCTAAAGCCAATGTCTCATTCACACTACTTGGAAATACCCAAGTTTGTTCTTTATCAATGATCATTACAAGGGTGGGGGGGCGCCTGGGTGGCTCAGTCGTTAAGCATCTGCCTTCGGCTCAGGTCATGATCCCAGGGTCCTGGGATCGAGTCCCGCATAGGGCTCCCTGCTCAGCCAGGAGCCTGCTTTTCCCTCTCCCACTCCCCCTGCTTGTGATCCCTCTCTCACTGTGTCTCTCTCTGTCAGATAAATAAAATCTTTAAAAAAATAATAATCATTACATGGGGCAGGACTCATTTTTTTTTACTTAATTATTGATTCAATATCCTTAGCATATAAATTGTGCCACAGTAATCTGAGGGTAACTCTTGGTCAAAAAATAGTAAGATTCCTTGAACTATTTCAGAGAGGACACACACACACTCATATTCACTGTATGTCCTCTGTTGCTTGTAGACTTTGGAAACAAAGCCATGTTTGTGACTTATTATCCACAACTGGCCATTATTACTTGGTGGAGACCTTGATCAACATGGGAACATAAATAGTAGACATCTGGAAATACAGGTCCATTCAACCATAACATCTTATGAATAAAGACTACTGATCAATCTTCTTTAAATTATATATGCTGCCATTCATTCATTCAATTCTTACAGCTGACTGTAAAACCTAGTCTCTTGGCTTGTGGTTAGCGGCTTTTTGTCAAATACTCATTAATGAGGTAACCAAGTTAGATCAGGAAGGGCACATTAGATTTTAGCCAAGCCAGGCTCTCTGCCTGGCCTTTGTAATCTTAGGAAATTTAAATGAAAATGTTCTTAGCTTGCTCATCTATAAAATGGACCAATTAGTTCTAGTTTAATCTTAGTGTTATGATGATGATCAAATCCAGAAATGCATTTAAGGTGATCCATATTATCAAATGTGAACATTATTACTTCGCATTAAACTTTGACATATGCGAAATATATGTCCCCTGCCCAGAAAGCACAAAACCAGAAAAAGAACCAGACAACACAAAGACAATTTAGTGTATTTTTCACTTATGACTAAGTCAACAGCCAGGATGTCAAATAGCACTCTTAAAATCTCTGTGTAGCCAAGTTGTAAAGATTAGAAAAAAGTTTAGAGCCCGGCAAAGAGCATCTGCCAAAATGCCAGAGTCCCTTTTTCCTGGCAGCATTAATGGAGCCCGTAATAGTAAAGAATGACAGCATTCCTGTCAATAACCACCATCATGGGAATAAGAGCTGCACCGTGCTTGTCTAGGCACGATGGAACCCAGGCTATTTCTAAATGTGATGCTTTGTCCAAGATTAAATATTTGACTCAAGAGTTAATCTCTAATATTTGAGAGAACACAATCAAGGAAGAATGAATTGAGGGAAATGTTGATGAAAGATGTTATTAAATAATTACATTCATTTTCCATGTGATGAAGAATTTTGAGGGGTTTGATCTTTCCAACAGCATTATTTTGGCCTGAGTTCCCCCAGAGGAGAATGATGGGATTAAATAATATATTTCTTGAAAACAACAGGCAAAGCCTCAAATGGACAACACACTGATCACATATGATCAAATTCAAGAAAATTTCATATCTCTAGCATGCAGAAAATTATTAAATATTTTACAAAATGATTAATTTTTATTTTTAAAAAATATTTTATTTTAATTATTTGAGAGAGAGAGAAAGAGAGCATGACTTGGGGGTGGCAGAGGGAGAGGGAGAAGCAGATTCCCTGCTGAGCAGGGAGCCCGGATGCCAGGCTCGATCCCAGGACGCTGAGATCATGACCTGAGCCGAAAGCAGCCACTTAACCAACAGAACCACCCAGGTGCCCCAGTGAAAGAATTTTTAAAAGCTAGAAAGGAAAGAAGTAAAGATATTATATATGGGAAAAGGTGGGAAAAGATTGAGGCTAGTTAATATGGCTTGTTTTAGAACTCCTGCTGCTAGAGTTGATATAGTAACTATTTTATTACTTACTGACATAATTCATTTTAACTGTGGGATTAAGATAGCTCCAGGTATATATTGCAACTTCCATCTATGAATCTCAAAGTATCTAACAAATATTTACCACAGTATGTGAGAAGTCAGTGATTTTTGCCAATGGGGAAAGAGTTATTAACTTGCCTACAGATTCGTGATGCCATGGGATGGGCAACCTGTATGAATTTACAAAGAAAGAGGAATTTAATTTCCCTCCATTCTTTTCTCTCTTGATGGCTTGGGAAGGGGCAGGAAGGAGGGAACAAGAACAGCAAAGAAGAGTTTTCTACCTCTGCGTTCCAGAGGGAAGAACTGAGCAAATACAATAAAACTGCTTGAAGCAATTAAATGACTAGGCAATTCACAAGGATGCACTGAGAACACATATCCATATCTATGTCAATCATTGATATGAAAAGTAGTAGAAGCCACTATCTCTGCCTTTCAAGGAGTCTATAGTCTTTTAAAATACACTAATTCATATTGTTAATTTTGTCATACAGTGGTTACAATAGAAAATGTCCTTATTTTTTTAGACATGCATGATGAAGTATTTAGGGGAGAAATATGTATTTATAATTACTTTAAAATAAATTTGGAAAAATGAAGAGGTAGCAAATGTCATAGATTTTTAACAATTGTAAAATCTAGGTATTTGATATATTGGTGTTCCTTATAGTATTCTTTCTGCTTTTCTGTATGTCTTCAAACTTTTATAATAAAACATTAATTACTTTCACCAATTCAGATTAATGTGAAAAAGTCAATTTAATTCATAAAAAGGGGGTGCCTGGGTGGCTCAGATGGATAAGTGACTGCCTTTGGCTCAGGTCATGATCCCAGGGTCCTGGGATTGAGCCCCGCATCAGGCTCTCTGCTCAGCAGGGAGCTTCTCCCTTTGCCTCCCACTCTGCCTACTAGTGCTCTCTCTCTGTCAAATAAAAAAATAAGATCTTTTAAAAAAATTTTTAAAAATCATAAAATGGTCTAAATGACAGCAATTTTTGAAAGAGACTTCTTGTAGGGCTTTGATTCTTCATAGTAGTTGGAGGTAAACTAGATTTGCCATATATTTTATTGACTGTTTGGCTTATTGATATATGTTCCAGGTTTTAGAGATGTTCAAACAATTTAACAAAGTCAAATAAATTTAAAATAATCGTTGAAATGTAATAAGGAATCACAACATAGGAAGTCTCTACTCTTGTGTGAGGTAGACCACAAAGTCAACCTTAAGCTGTCTGGCAGGTATGAGGAGTGAAATATTCATACGTTTACATGAAAAAAATAAACTGGTTACTAATAAAAAATGATACTATACAGCAAATATTTACTGAGCAGTTGCCATGTGTGTCAGGCATAGTTCTAAGCACTTTTCGTGTTCACTGAATTCACCAAAGGGGCTACTTTATTCTCATTTTACAAGTGAGGAAACTAAGGGTCATAGAGGTTAAGTGATTTGCCAAAGGTCATACAGCCAGGAAGTGACAGAGTTAGGATTTAAACTTAGCTAGGGTTAAATCTGACTAGAATGCTCAGATTTTAATCTCTAATTAATACTCTTTTCCTTGTAAGTGCAACTTTTCCTAATAACAAGACCAGAGAGAAATGTATATTCTATGAGTTTTTGTAGAGCAAATAATGAATAACATCCTCAAAAAAAAATCTTTACTGTAAACACAATAACAAGTTTCTTCAGGCTTGTCATGATGATTTATAATTATCCTATCTAGTATTTGTAGCAAATGAGTTTGTAGGTGCTTGAAAACGATGTGTTTTAAGTGGCTTAAACATCCCTCCCTCCATCAGATAACATTGTTAATCTGCCAAGAATAATTACACCCTCTTTTTTCAGAGAAGTCTGATTCATCATAAATTCTGAATACAGGAGCCCAAATCTCTGATATGTCAAAAGTGGCAAGGCTCATTTACACTTAATTTATATGTATTCTGTATAGGATCATGTATGGCAGTCTTCGAATATTGTGATCGATTAAATAATGAAGTCAAATGGGAAATGATTGCTGAGCAGCCTGACTGAATGTTAAATTCAGTTATGCTAGAACGTTGTGAATTTGGTCTTGAACAAATCAACCAAGTACCCCACCACCTGCCTACTTCTCTCTCCTTTCTTCTACTTATTTCTTATTCATCCTCTAAGTGGGGCCTTTAAGCTCAGAGCTTCTATCTAGAGGATAGCTCAATGATGACTGTGCAATAAAAGTGATAAGCTCGGCATGGATATTTTCTCAAAATCTAGAATTATCTGATTATGTAAGATGCAAAATTGAGATGAACTGTCATTAAATTACAACATTACAGCACTACAAAGTCTGGGTTTGTTAACTTCAGAAAGCACTAGTCATTCATATAACTGAACTGAGAAGGAGGTGGGGGAAACAAGTGGCCTATTACTAGACCCATTAAACAAGAGATTTATGCATTACATATCTATCTTGAGGCAATTAGGCTGATCTTTTTTTTTTCTTTTATGGCTTCATTGAAAACTTCTGGCAATAAAATAATTATAAAATAAGTATCCTAGCATTTATATGTGATATCAAAGGCAATGGATGTCCCATACATTAGAAGTAAAATGGATCCTCATCTACTTCTTCCCGGAGAAATTCAGTATTTCCAAGACAAATTCATTGTTCTGAAAGATTTGTAAATATGAGAGTCCTAGTGTATAAATGGTAAGATGGATGAGACAATTTGTTTTGATTGCCAAATCATTTTTTGTTGATTTTAAACAAACTCTAATTACCTGCTGAATTTTTATTATTTAAAAACAGAGTTGCTAACATGGATTTGAACACTTAACTATGTAGGCTCTGTGTAAAAAATGCAATGGGCATTACTTCACTTAATGTCCATAACCCTAAAAATTGTGATCATTATCTCTATTTTACAGATGTGAAAACTGAGACTAAGAGAGGTTACCTAAGTGATTCAAGGTCATGCAGCTAGAAAATGGTGAAACCAGGATTACTTTTTTTTTTTTGTTAAATTAGTAGATATATTTTAAAGCAGTTTTAGGTTTACGGAAAAATTGAGCAGTAGTTCTCAGCTTATATCACACCCCCACACCCCCACACATACAATTTCCCCTGGGTTAACATCACCCACTAGTGGCGTACAATCGTGTATCACTAAGTGAAAGAAGCCAGTCTGGAAAGGTTATATGCTGTGTGATTCCAGGATTACATTTTAAATAGCCTAACTCTGAACCTACTACCATGCTATACTATTTGTGGCAGCATAATATCAAAGACTTTGGAGAATCAAGGCAAAACATTTCGGTTTTTGAGGGTTTTTAAAAATATTTTAAAGATTTTATTTGTCTATTTGACAGAGAGAGAGAGCACAAGTGGGGTAATGGGAGAGGGAGAAGCAATCTCCCCGCCAAGCAGGGAGCCTGATGCAGGGTTCGATTCCAGGACCCTGGGATCATGACCTGAGCCAAAGGCAAACGCTTAACTGACTGAGCCACCCAGGAGCCCCAAGGCAAAACATTTCATAATCATCTAGATATTCGTGTTGTACATCAAATTTTTAATGGTATGCTATAGCAGACTGAACAGAATCAGTACTCAAAATCTAGTAAAATTCTTAGATTTGGTCAAAGGTCAGGGGTCAGAACATGGGAAAAGGGCACCATATTTTGGAAAACAGGAGACTGGTCAATAAAGAACCAGATTCTAAGACCTGCTGTTTTCTAGCCAAGCAGGGCCAGATCAAGCACATGATTGAGTTTTAAGTGGAAAGAATTTGGTAGGAGTCCAAGTAGGGAGGTGATTGAAAGGAGATAAGTAAGTTTCAGTGATCCAGTTATTGAGAACCACTAGGGATTTACTGTATGAAACAAAAAATTGATTACTGAGGAAGTATTGAGATACCAAGGACAGCACAAGACCAGGAAGTGAATGAACTAGGTCAATGGTTTTTAACTTTGTCTTTACGTTAGAACTACCTAGCGAAGTTTTAAAAAAAATCTTGATGTCCAGGCTATACTCCAGACCAATTAAATCATAATCTCTGGGAGTGAGATCAAGGCATTAATACTTTTTAAAGACCCCAACTGACTATAATATCAGACAAGTTTTAGAACCACTGAACTAAGTACCAAGTCATGGAGTAACTAGAATTCTTTATATTTCCCTATGTTGACACATAAAGTATCCCAGAAGCTGGGGTGGGATTGAATGCACAGGTATATAATTACTGATCTCAATACTAAATGTGAGAGTAATGTACACGGCAAGTATGTCATGTTACTTGTTTCTAAATAATGCCAAATGCCCAGATGGCTCCGAATTTGATTGCTGTATAGTTCTGAATACCCAGATGCTTGACATCATGTAGAAAATTTATCTTGATGACTGAATGAAGTCTATTTTTTGACCTAATGTGTTGATATGCAAAAGTACTAACTTATATAGACATGAGATTTATCATTATGACTCAGATATACTATGTGTCAAATCACTTCTTTCAAATCAAATAATTCCATATAGCAAAAGCTTGATAACTCTACCTACAAGTTTGTCATAGTCACAGAAGAAAGTTCCAACTCTTGAAACTCAAGGTTTTAATTCAATTAAAATTCATTGATGGCCATGTACTGAATTGTTCAATTTAATACATTTTAGGGATGTATGATATTAAGGCTGTATGATAATATTCAAGTCAAAAGTTACTGAGAGGATTAACTGAAATAATATATGTGAAAGTGCTGATCAATAGTAAATACTATAAAATGTTAAAAATTAAAATTGATTTAATGAAATTTCCACAAACCATTTATTCATCCTGTGAGCCAGTGGGCTGTAGTTATCTATACAACTACTACTAAGTGACATCTTATGTTACTTGGTGGTAAGAATGATTTACATCACTAAGACACACGCAGCTTCACTATGTACATCTAAACATCAGATGACTGTTTTATTTTCTTTAAATGTCTGGTGTCATATAATTTCAGTCAGAGAATAAGTTGCAGTCTATTTGCTTTCCCTGGTCCCATTTTATTGTTCTTGTCCTCCAAATCCCCATGTGAGTCTCTAACCCATTTAATGCAGCTGTCAAAACCCACATGGCCCCAACTTGAGCTCCTTTGCTGTCAGAAATAGCTATAATAAAGGAACTATCTGGTTAATACCTTGAGAACAATCAAATGTAATCTAACAGAGTCTAAGCAGTTAGTTTTAGCAAGCACAGCATTATAGCCACATCCTTCATTTGTGAGTTTCCCTTCAATTCATTTGTGCTCACACAATTACCTTTGAACTCACTGAGTCTTTTCACACTTAAAGTTCTGCATGACTCTAACTAAATACCTGAATGTGTTTCAGTAATTTAGGGAAATGAATAGGTCATAAACTGTTGCTTCAAGAAGAAAAAATAATATGGTACAATTTTAAGTTTAAAAAAGGCAAAATCCAGTCTTGGCTATGCTGTAGTAGAATTAGATAAAGAAGAATTTAAGAATTCGGTGACACTTTTCTTATGAAGCTGATAAACTCAAAATAGTCTCATTTTTATAAATCAAATTTGACAGGTGATTAATCTACAATAAGTACTAATTAAAATGGTTTGGAAAATGATTGTGAAAACTATATTAAAATATAACTGAAAAGTAATATTTGGAAATCACCTGAGTGTGAGCATCTCAAAGTGCAAATGATGACACCAACTCATTGATAAATGAGGTTTAAGAAATATAGGTACAAAGAAATATTTTTCCTCTTCAAAGTGATGAAAAGGAAAATGAATGGTCCATTCCAGACATTTAATTCTTGTAGCACTAAAAGGTTCTTGACTAAAAGCTTTAGAACTCATACAGTTCTTCTCAGAGAGGGAGAGAGAGCAATCATTATATAGCATATAATAGAAGAACCTAGTCAGGTAGACTGGTTAGATAGATAAGCCATCAAAAAAAAAAAAAAAAAAAACCTGCTACTATTGGGTAAGGATACTTGGTAATTTCCATTTAATGTTTTTAGACAATTATTAACTGATCAACTTCTAAATAGGCTCCAAATAAGTATGAATTTTAGAAAGAACAAAATAGAACGCAGTTTTCTAGAATGTGTTTAAAGTGAAAACCAGGATTCTGTAGTAAGATAGATATTGAAAAAGTCTCAGTTTAAACAAAGTGAAACAATTTTAATCAATTCAGGGACTTCTCTAAGGTTTTAATAACCATTGTTTTTTTAAGAGAGAGAACCAGAACAAGTGGGGGGAGGGGCAGAGAGAGAGAGAGCATCTTAAGCAGGCTCCACACCCAGCATGGAACCCGATATGGGGCTGTATCTCAGGACCCTGAGATCATGACCTGAGGCGAAATCAAGAGACTGAGGCTTAACCGACTGAGCCACCCAGGCATTGTTAATTGAAAACCAACTTTCTACTTTCACACTCAGTTTACACATTGAGACCAAAACCATACCTTACTGTCTATATTAACATGACTTTGCTATTTCACTGCCTTTATTAGCATTTCTTTACTCTTCCAAGACCATCCTGTCCAAGCAAATAGTTTCTTCATTACAGGAAATACCTGAAAGACTCAGCCAACTCTTCAATGGAAAATATTCAACAGTCTGAGTCCTAAGATTCTTTGAATCCTCCCCTCAAAATCCTCACCTTGTTGCTTCCACCATTTCTGTACTCTTGTATCATGCATGATTCTTAGTGAATTCTAATCAAACCTCCACATTTGAAATACCCACCATAAACCAAATTTCTAATTCTTAATAAATTCTTCCCTCACCTTCCCCACTCTAAGACACAGCCAAAGCTTTGTGAATGTGTCTAAGAAATAAAGCCAACTTTGTTTTATTCACAAGTTGTGTTGGTACCATCTGGGGAAACTTCATGATAGAATCATTAAGAAAATGGTATAGGGCATATTACTTTCTAAATTTACTTAACCTCCCCTCCCAACAAATGCTTGTATGTACACGTATATGATTGTGTGTTTATGTGCATGTGTGTGCATGTGCGTGTGTGGGTATGTGTGACACCATGCACATTCACACATTTTGAGAAAGGCTGATATAGTGAAAAGGATCTTGGACTAAGATCAGGAAATCTGTGTTCCTGCTTCTAACTACTTATTTTTGGGGTTAAGTCCCTCCCCTTATCTGAGGCCTTAACTTTCCTCACCTATGAATGAGATTATAGGACTGGATGATCTCTGAAGATGTGGTTGATTATAATCTTTTTGTCTATCAGTGCACTCATGGCGAAAGATGTACAGATGTCTGAGTTGTAGCCTAAGTAAGGAAGGTTGTAGATTATAAACAATTCCTGGCATACTAGCCTTTTTCTCTCATTCAGGAATTAAGATAGAAATATAAGCCAGTGAGTGATGTTACCATAAGGCTATACTTGAATCTATTTACAAGTTTTATTGGTAACCAACTACTTGAAATAAGTCACTAGTAAGTAGTACCCTGGAGATTGAAAACTACTGATCTGAAACACCTTTGGTTCTCTGACTATAATTTCTTCAAGGAGTGTTGGGAAGAGCTACACCTATCCTAGAGAAAGTAAATCTCTTTTCTTCTTTTAATAAATTTCACAATTGATTTTCTAAAGTAAGATATACCATGTAGCTCTCTAATGGAATCACAGCTAAAATATAAAATTAAATTCATACAATACTTGCTCAAGTCCAACAGATGCACTGAAAGTCATGATGACTATTAATTGGAGCTCTGCAAGCTCATTGCTCCTAATATTTTTTTTTTTTCCTGGACTGATGATTGAATGCCTTCTCATTTGTAGAGCACTTTAAAATGATGCTAATTATACCATCTTACATTTGTGTTGCACTTTACATTTTGCTGGGCTCTTTTGCTTACATTATTACCGAGTCCATACAATAACCCTAAGATGTGAGTAAGGGAGATGGTTATTTTCCTATTTCTTATTTCTTATTTTCCTATTGCCTATTCAGAGATAGAGAAAGAGTTTTATAGAAGTAACTTGCTTAACGGGGCACCTGGGTGGCTTAGTCCCTTGGGCATCTGACTCCTTTATTTATTTTTTTGAACTTAATATATTTTATTTAATGAGTATACTCAAAATACTATTATTTTAGCATGTAACAATATAAAATTTGAGATTTTTTCTATTATTTTTTACTATAGTAAAAGTAAAAAAGTAAAAAAATTAAAAAGCCCTATACATCTATATGTAACCAAAATTATTGTTTTAAACAATTTTTTGCAAGTCTTTTTTTATTATGTTCAGTTATATGCAACTAATGAATTGTTGAACACTACATCAAAAACTAATGATGTATTATATAGTGGGGGGCCAACTCTTGATTTCAGCTCAGGTCATGATCTCAGGGTCATGAGCTAGAGTCCCATGTCAGACTCTGTGCTCAGTGGGGAGTCTGCTTGGGATTCTCTCCCTCTGCCCCTCTCTCTGCTCTCTCTCTCTTTCTGTCTCTAAAATAAATAAATAAATAAATCCTTTAAAAAAAGAAGTAACTTGCTTAAGGTTACAAATTAGAAGACCCAGGAGTCCACCACAGATTTGTCAGATTTTAATTCTTTTTCTCCTCCCTCAAAATTTCTCCATATCGCCACTTAAAAAGACTTGTTAAATGTAGTGGCCTCTTCATTTGTTCTTTATTCTTTCATTTGTTTATTCTTTCTCCATCCTTTCATTCACTCAACAGATATTCATTGTTTGTTCATTTCTTTCTCTTGATTTTCTTATTCAACACTGTTAAGCATAACTTTCTCCTTGTTCTTTCTCAGTTCTTTGCTACTGTATCTGTCCCCTTTTCTAGCTCTTTTTCCCCTCAGACCCCCTAAAGTTTGTTCCCCTAAAATCTGACCTCAACATTCTTTTATTTTCTCTCTATACTTTAACCCTTGACAATTTCATATTACCTTAAGGCTTCAATTATTCTATTTGCATGGACGATACCCAAATCTCTCTTTCTAGTATGAGAGAAGTACAGATAAAATGCTATGAAATCTTGAATAAAGTAGCAGTCACTTCAATAATTTATTTTTTAAGGGAAAATAAAGTGGGAATTAGAAATTTCCTGGTAAAGAGGTAGCTTTTGAGTGGAGCCTTAAAGTGTGGAGTAGGATTTGAATATGCAGAAATGGGAGAAAAAGTTTTCCGATAGAAGGAACAGGATGGACAAAAACAATTGGTGGAAACAACAGACCATATTCGGGAAACAGTAAGCATTCAGAGAGAATGATCTGTGAACATTTCATATTAATTACCTACCTCATCCTCAGCATTTAGTATGATACTTTGGTGTCAATAAAGGAATAAACAATGCCTACTTAATTACTGGCAACATTTCCCTTCAAAACACTCCTGATCTTTGATTTCTATGACCTTACAAAACATATTTCTTGTGTCTAGAGGAAAGAATTCTACTCTGAAAATCTGGAGCCCAATTTCAAATGTTCTACTAATACCATCCTAACTAGTCCTGCTGTATCTCTTCTATGCCTGAACTCCTGTTCAACCTTCCAATCTGGGTCAGTAACCCCTCCTCTGAAATATTTCAGGACTCTCTGCACATCCTGTCACACCAATACTCACTATGCACTCTATTTACCTACTTCTCTGTGTCTTCTACTAGGCTGTGAGATCCTTCTATAAAATGACGATGTATTTTATATTGGTATCCCCAGCTGTGTTTCTAAGACACAGTAGATACTATAAATATCATCCAGTGAATGTAGAAATGATAGTTTCAAAGTCTGTTTTAAATATCACTACTCAATCTTGATTTTATTACATGTATTATTTCCTATGTGCATGCCACTCTAATTGGTATAGTGTGATATCAAATGTATTCTGTTCTCAAACAGCATTTCATCTACTAGGGGAGATGTGGCCTGTACAAATACACACACACACATAATATACATATGCATACATACACAAACTAAAAAGGTCAACTAAACAATTTCCAAGCAGGTGCTTTCACTGACCCCTAAAAGTCATTACAGCCAGATGTTTGACATCCTGGATACCCAACACCTGGATGATTTCTAGCTTCTCCTCCAGATGTCATGCTATTTTGTAATTATGGGCTAAGTCTCTCCTGTGTTCTAGGGCTGCTGTCAAAATCAACTCTGAATAACTTGCTATGACTTTTGAAAACATTGCGGGAACTTCAGAATGATGGGTTAAATGAAAAACCCCTGCCCAGTGCAAGAAGGATAAAGTTCCTTCTTGCCAAGTCACTACTGCACAGGTTACTTGCTGTCTAAATAAACACTATGCACTCAATGATAACATGGTCTGGCTGGGGAAAACCACTGTAACCAGCTGTCCCCAGAACCTTAATCACATATTCAAAAGAAAATGTCTGAGCCTCCATATTATTTATCCATATTCATTCCCCCCATTCATCCCTTGACTTGTGGGCACTGGAGTTCTCTCAGAAACATATTCTTACACATCACAAACTTCTAAACCTTACTGACAATCCCTCAACTTCTGTAGGAATGGATTTTCTGTGAATCCAAGTACAGCTCAGAATCTTCTCTTGTCACATAAACTAAAACAAATCACCAGGATAGAGGTGCAATTCTCACAGGTTTATATATTTTCCCATTTACTTTTATCAGGTAAGCTTGATCCATTTCCTTGATGCCAAGTCACAAAGCAGATGTCAAGGGATTTGGATCATATCTCTTCCACCCTCTATTCCTCCTGCTTACAAGTTTCTAGTTTTGGGCACCTGGGTGGCTCAGTTGGTTAGGCGACTGCCTTTAGCTCAGTTCATGACCCTGGAGTCCCCGGATCGAGTCCCGCATCGGGCTCCCTGCTCGGCGGGGAGTCTGCTTCTCCCTCTGACCCTCCCCCCTCTCATGCTCTCTCTCTCTCAAATAAATAAATAAAATCTTTAAAAAAAAAAAAAATCTTTCCCACCACATCCCTAACAGGAATCTCTGGTCATTCAAGACAGTCATATGTAATAATCTAAACAAGTATTTTCCTCCCTCTCTCATGCTTTAAATGTTTCATGGATAGCTCAGATCCTTCAGACTCACTGAAGATCCCCTTGATCACTCAAGCCTCCAGTGAGCTCCTAAAACACTTATCGTCTACTGCATTCCAGTCACACTTCATTTTGCTAATCCCTGACCCAAGAGTTGGTTAAATTTTTTAAGGCCTAAATGTACAAGACAGAAATCACTCTAATATCCTCACTGGTCTTTCTCTTCAGTGGTGAAGCTGGCAAATGAGCACATAAAAAGATGCTAGAGTAGTCCAATGATAAACAGAGATTTCTAACCTGGGGCCTGAGACACTATGAACTTCCTGACATTACATGCACAATTTTCAGCTTATGGACGTTATTTTCTCTGCAGAGTTTGTGTAATTTTTGTTATATTTTCAAAAGGATCTGTGATTGCCAAATAGTTGAGAACTACTAGTGTTTAAAAAAGAAGAACTATTGGGGTTTCTGTCTCTTGGCTTTATCAGGAAAATATTGGTCTGTGGTTCTGTCTTCAGTTGAAAGAATGTTGCAATCATTAAACATATATCCTCTCTGATTTCCAGGGATAGTGAAGGAGGAAATGGCTACAAACCCATGGATGTTCTGAAAAGAAAATAACTCTTGTGTTCAAAGCCTAGGAGTAGCCTTATTATTATAATTAGCATTTTTCCTGACATGTTCATAATACTGGACAATTTATAAAGCTCTTCTTATGCACTACCTTCATTCCCATCCTAACTCTATTTTTTCTCCCACTTTTCCTTGACCTTGATTTGATTGATTTGCTCTAGTAGGATCTGCCCTAGAGGCTGAAAAAGGTTAATGTTTTAAACAAGTTAAAGAAAGCAGAATCTTTGTTTACAGTGCCTTACTGGTGCACTTGGTCCTTAAGGAACTTGGTTAGGTAAAGCTCTACAGCAAAATTTCTATTAACCCTTTGCTTCCTTTTTGTGGCTACCCCCATCCCACTGTACATCAGTAGTGTCTCCTCAAAAGCCTTCTTTTTTATTCCCCTTTTGATTCTTGGATAACTGTGTATAATTCTAGGATATTTCTTAGCTGCACTTGGCATAGTGGATTACAATGTAATATTTATTTTTAACAACATTCTATGTTTTTGGATCTTTGTAGTATCTGTTTCAGTCTTTTACCACATATAACATTTTTTAAATTGTGCTCTGGTAGGAGTCTTTACTCTTATTTGGAGAATAAATAAAGGCAGAGAAGGATCTGGCAACTTGCTGAAGATTCAGCAGGGTTGGAAACAAGAATCTCTCATTGCCCCACATGCCTCCAGATTACACTGAATCACACTGCTCTCCTGCGCTGCATAAATTAAGCACGGGAGTTCCAATGGTTATTGTCTGTAAATGTCAAACCCTTGTGCATTGTTGGTGGGGATGTAAACTGGTATAGCCACTATGGAAGACAATATGGAGGTTCCTCAAAAAATTAAAAGTAGAACTACCATATGATCCAACAATCCAAAGGAAATGAAATAATTATCTTGAAATATTTATACTCTCATATTCATAGCAGCATTACTCACATAAGCTAACATATGTAAACAACCTAAATATCTATGGATGGATGAATGGATAAAAATGTGGTAGGTAGGGCGCCTGGGTGGCTCAGTTGTTAAGCGTCTGCCTTCGGCTCAGGTCATGGTCCCAGGGTCCTTGGGATCGAGCCCCACATCAGGCTTCCAGCTCCGCAGGAAGCCTGCTTCTCCCTCTCCTTCTCCCTCTTGCTTGTGTTCCCTCTCTCGCTGTGTCTCTCTCTGTCAAATAAATAAATAAAATCTTTTTAAAAAAATGTGGTAGGTATATAGATTTATACAATAAAATATTATTCAGTTTTAAAAAGAAGGAAATCATGTCATTTGTGACAACATAGATAAACCTTGAGGTTATTATGCTAAGTGAAATAAGCCAGAGAGAGAAAAACAAATATTGCACGTAACCACTTATATGTGGAACTTAAAAAAAAAGTCAAACTCATAAAACCAGTCAAAAAGAGGTTGCTGGGGCTCGGGGTAGGGAAAATAAGGAGACTTCAGTAAAAAAAAAAAGCACAAAATTTCAATTATAAGATATATAAGGTCTGATAATCTAATGTATAGTTGATAATGCTGTATTATATAATTGAAGTTTGTAAAGAGTAGAACATAAATGTTTTCACCAAAACAAGCCAAAAATGTAAATACGTAAGGTGATGGATATGTTAACTAACCTGATGGGGAGAATTCTTTTACAATGTACATGTATATCAGATCATCACATTATACATTTTAAATATCTTATAATTTTATTTGTCAATTGTACAAATAATATTTTTAAAATAACACACACAAAAAGAAAAGAAACCACAGATAAGAGGTGAAAGGCCCATGTCCAATCACAGTATCTATCCTGAGAGCTGCTCGGAGCCAATTTAATAATCCATGAAAACAAAAGCTGCCTGTAACAATTTTTCACTCAGAAATGCCATATGGTTGCACTGTAATTAGGGAAAAAGGACTTTAAAACTTTGGAACTAGTATCCTATGTGTTTACATCACATATACAATTTTAGACTTGGTTTCACTCAAATTTTTAGTTCCTCTGTTACCCGTTCACTGAAGGAGCCAACCACCTAAAAAATGACTGGTATATATGTGGTATCTAAGTATATAATTACACAGCAATTAAATTTTAAAAACACAAAATATATTCTTTGTTAAACAGTCAATTAAGCATGGGATATTAACAGTCTCATTTACTCAGATGTTTATTTCAAGACGTTTGCTATAAAGAAGAGATAAACTCTTGTTCAATACTATGCTATACAGAAGATGCTAAGATAATCATTCTCAAAGCAAGTAAAAATATTTTTTTCTTGTTATTTTACCTGGCTACTAGAGGACAAGTTCATGGGTCCAGTTGTTATAAAAGTCTATCGTCTTCTCTCTAGTTCATCTCCACAATCATTGTGTCAGTCTGTAATCTTGATTTTGGGTAATGAATTGCTGGCTGTTTGTTAAGGAGAAGGCACATGTGGGAGGGTAGATGGGTGGCTCAGGAAAAATTCTTCCTCATGGCTAAAACAACAATTCAAAGCATATGCCCTCCTGATGCTAGGTCCATGGAGCTTTTTATATATATGGCACAAAATAGTCTACTGAAAAGAGTTTTTCCAGAAAATTCCTTCCAGCTTTCAATAAGCAGACCCAAGAATACTTGCTGCAGAAATAAAGACATCATTCATATTCACACTATCCTTATGGACCTAGGGTAACAAAGCTGATACAATGGGAGAGGTTTCTCATCATAACCAGTGATCTTTTCCAATATCTAAAGAGTTGGTTAAACAGAACCAGTGAAAAATATGAAAATGCTGATAAGTGAAATGATCCTATGATTTGCATGCCTTATAAAGCTCAGTTAGATCTTGATTTGCAACCACTTTCTATGTAAGTGTGAGTGGTCAGCTTCAGGAGTGTATCTAATCAATATGGATGAAGGAACTGCATTCTCTTTGTCATATCAAAAGAGTAGTCTACTAAATGTGCTTTCTATATGGTGTTGGTTCCTTTTCCAGCTGGTGGAGTCTACCTAAGATAAGGTGTATGTGTTATGTACAATTGCTGTAACAAGTTATTACAAGGCGCCTGGATGGCTCAGTCAGTTAAGCGTCTGCTTTCAGCTCGGGTCATGATCCCAGCATCCTGGGATCAAGTCCCGCATCAGGCATCCTGCTCAGCGGGCTGTCTGCTTTTTCCTCTGCCTCTGTGCCTCCCCCATTTGTGCTCTCTGTCATGCTCTCTCTCTCTCTCTCTCTCTCTCTCAAATGAATAAATAAAATATTAAAAAAAAAAACAAGCACTGGTTGTTATATGCAAACAATGAATCATGGAACACTACATCAAAAACTAACAATGTAATGTATGGTGATTAACATAACAATAAAATTTTAAAAAATTATAAAAAAACAAGTTATTACAAATCTAGTGGCTTAAAATCAAACAAATTTATCTTTTTAGCTTTATTGAAGTATAATTGATATACAACACATTGCTTAAATTTAATGTATACATCTTGAGGAGTTTGGATATAGGTACACACTCCTAATACTATCAACCCAATCAAGGCACTAAACATATTCATCACCTCCACAAATTCCCTGTGCTCCTCTGTGTTTGTTGTGGTAAGAACACTTAACATGATATCTAACCTTTTCATGTATAAAATTTACAATACCACATTGTTAATTATATGCATTATGTTGTACAGCAAATCTCTAAAACTTCATCTTGTATAACATAAATTTTACACCCATTGAGCAACAATTCCCCATTTTTTCCTTACCCCATCCCCTGGTAACCACTATTCTATTCTTTCCTTCTATGAGTTCGACTACTTTAGATATCCAATATAAATGAAATCATGCATTATTTGTCATTATATGATTGGCTTATTTCACTTAGCGTAATGTCCTTTGGGATAATCCTTTTTTTTTTAAGATTGAATAATATTCCATTGTATACATGTGCCACGTTTTCTTTATATATTCATCTGTCAATGGACATTTGGATTCTTTCCATATCTTGGTTATTGTGAACAATGTTGCAATGAACATGGAAGTGCATATATCTCTTTGAGATCCCGATTTTAATTATTTTGGATATATACCCATAAGTAGGATTGTTGGATCATGTGTTTGGTAGTTCTATTTTTAATTCTTTGAGAAATATCCATACCTTTTGCCATAGTGGCTACACCATTCCACATTCCCGTTGACAGTATACAAGGGTTTCAATTTCTCCACATCCTTACCAATACTTGCTTTTATCTTTTAAGGTTTTCTTTTTCTTTTCCTTTTTCTTCTAGTGATAGCTATCATAATAGGTGTGAGATATTGATATCTTACTGTGGCTTTGATCTGTATTTTTCTGATGATTTGTGAAGTTTAACAGCTTTTCATATACCTGGTGACCATCTGTGTGTCTTCTTTAGGGAAGTGTCTATTCAAGTTCTTGGTTCATTTTAAAAATCAGGTTACTTTTTGTGAGTTTTTGTTTTTGTTTCTTTTTATTTATGGTAGGAGATTCTTATATATTTGGGATATTATATTAGCCCATTATCTTCAGATAGATAGTTTGCAAATATTTTCTCCTTTTGTGGTGGTTGCAAATTTATTATCTTATACATCTGTAGTTCACAGGTCTAACAGGTCTCACTTGGGCTAAAATCAAGGTGTTGGCAGGGATTCATTCCTTTCTTGATGTTCTAGGTCACAATCTGTTTCCTTGCCCTTTCCAGCTTCTAGCAGACTTCCCGTGGCTAGTGGCCCCTTTCCTCAATCTTCAAAGACAGCAACAGTGAGTTGAGTTAATCTCACATGAAATCATTTCACTCTAACCAATCCTGCCTCCTTCCACTTTTAAGGATTCTTGTAATTACATTGAGCCCACCCAGATAATATAGTATAATTCTAGCTACAATCTTAATTCTCCTTTGTCATGTAAGGTAATAGCCTAACTAAATAAAATTTTAATTTATTTTAATTAATTTAATTTAAGGGATTAGGTTATGGACATCTTTTATTTTTTTTAAAGATTTTATTTATGTATTTGACAGAGAGAGACATAGCGAGAGAGGGAACACAAGCAGGGGGAGTGGGAGAGGGAGAAGTAGGCTTCCTGACAAGCAGGGATCCCGATGTGGGGCTCGATCCCAGGACCCTGGGATCATGACCTGAGCCGAAGGCAGACGCTTAATGACTGAGCCACCCAGGCGCCCCTGGACATCTTTTAAAGGAGCTTTATTCGATCTACCACATGAGGTAATGTTCAATGCTGCTAACAAAAGAATCCATTTGGTTTTCTTTTCTTTTCTTTTTTTATTTTTATTTATTTATTTATTTATTTAAAAGATTTTATTTATTTAGTTGACAGAGAGAGACAGCGAGAGAGGGAACACAAGCAGGGGGAGTGGGAGAGGGAGAAGCAGGCTCCCCGCCGAACAGGGAGCCCGTTGAGGGGCTCAATCCCTGGATCCTAGGATCATGACCTGAGCCGAAGGCAGACGCTTAACGACTGAGTCACCCAGGCGCCCCACTTTTCTTTTTTTAAAAAAGTCTTTATTTATTAATTTGAGAGAGAGACAGAGAAAGCACAAGCAGGGGGAGGGGCAGAGGGAGAGGGACAAGCAAACTTCCCACTGAGTGGGAAGCCCGACATGGGGCCCAAGACCCTGAGATCATGACCTGAGCTGAAGTCAGACGCTTAACCGACTGAGTCACCCAGATGACCCCCATTTGGTTTTCCTACAAGATACCAAAATGCAGATATAGCTTTGGTAAAGTGAAAGAGCTTTGCTCAGTGAGATGTTGGTGGGTATAACACACACACATACACAAATGCATGTATCACATGATAACATATATACAGAAACACACATATTCATTGATACACTAGTTATCTTATGGTGAAATATGTTTATAAAATGATGGATAAATCAAAACTCAATAGGCTGTTTTACTATACAATATTGCACAGACTGATGGACCAATAGTCACTATAAAATTCCAAGGTGGGGAGAGGGTATGAGGCCTTTCCCAAATTTAACTGATTATAAAATTCTTGCTTGTAAGTGTATCTTGCTGGACCAGTGGGAAACACTTTCCCAAATTTAACTGATTATAAAACTCTTGCTTGTAAGTGTATCTTGCTGGACCAGTGGGAAACACAAAAAACCCTAAGTTTTTTGATATCTAGTTCCACTTGTTTTAGAAACAGCCCAATTGGTCTACCCTGTGGCTACAAACTACATCTAAGCATTGATCTTCCTTTTGAAATGTTTTTTATTGGTTACTGTTGGTAGAACTCAGAGGCATAGCACCCACATATATACATGTGCTTATATCTTTTACTTTATGAAATTAAACATGATTTATGTATTTTCAAACGTTAACTCCTGAGAAAATTGTATTATTTTCTGTTAGCTAGAGGCTAGTAATGAGGCCCAGTTGTTAAAAAGCCCATCATCTTATATCTAGTCTATGACTACAGCCATTGTCCCAGCCTATAATCCTCCTGTTGACCAATGAAAGGCTGGCTTTTTGTCATAAATTCCTCAAGCTCCTTCCGTGGTTAGGTCATTCTTTTCCTTTAATAATACTTAGTGGCGGCTTCTTTGATCACTCCATATGAAGTAGTCTCCCCCAGTGAGTTTATATCATATTATCTTGTTCTTCTCCTTCATAGAAGCTATCAGGATCTGTGAACATCTTATATATTTGTTTGCTTACCTAATACTTATCTCTTTCACCAACTAAAATGTAAGCACCATGAGGGTAGGAAATTTGTTGGTCTTGTTTTCTGTTAAATCTCCAATGCCTGGAATTTTGCCTGACACATAGCAAGTGGTCAATAAATATATGATGATTGAATGAATAAATCCTTATTCTATGGATTAGAAATAAAAAACTGAGTTAGTGAGGCAAAATTATTTGCCTAATATCAAGTTTCTTTGTGACACAGCTAGGACCACACCCCTTGCCTCCCAATGCTTAAAGAAGTGCCCTTTGCTTTATAGAATGTAATTTGTTAATTACTGGTTTGTATATCTACTGTGATTTAGTTGGTTTTTACTAATCAATATTTTCTCTCACTGCTTTCAGAATGAATCTGTAAGCACTGGTACTTGATCAAGAAATAAATCTCCCAGTGTTAGACACACACAAAAAATGGGAAAGCTCAAATTTCTTCCTTTTTATAACTCAGCAGTAAAGAAATGTTTTTCATATTTTTTTTCTGCCAGCTCCTTAGGGACCTTCTGTGGGTGGCTCCACAACTATTCTTTTCAATTTCTGAAGCTTAAGAGCATCTACTGAGGAACTGTTCTTCAGAGCTAGCAAACATTAGCTACTTGAAGTAAGCTTTATGAAATGCAAGTAGCAGTATGGAGGCAGTGTGAAATTCAAACACAAGTTTGCATTAATTTTTTTATTTTAATTTTTTAATTTGAGTATAGTTGACATATAATGTTACATTAGTATCAGGTGTAGAACATAGTTATTCAACATCACAGGTTTGCAATAATTTTGATGAAAGAGAAGGAGTTTGATGATTAAAGCTAAGTGATGTGAATAATGTAGCCCACATCTATGGTATATGGCTTCCGTTAGCTTTGATTACTGTTTCAGAAGTTATTGATACTAATCTTGGCAATATGATCTCTGAAAAGGATTCTGGTATTGAAGGTAGTCCCAAGTATTGAATGAAATCTAACTGTAGGCCTAGTACTGTCAAGGTCGGTATATGGGGTCTAGAAGAAAATAAAAAGAAATACCCCTCTCCTACATTCAGGGTGATTCTGGGTCTTACCTTCCTTGGGGCAAAATAATGAAAGTTAGCTTTATAGAGGCTTAGTGGCTGTTTCAGGTAGCAATACATTGCAGTAGAAGCCATTCTGTAGAGCCCTAGGGGATTTATGGCAGTGGCTGGACCCCAATGGGATTAGGACTTCATTAGGGTAATCTCTTCCTTCACTAAAGCTGCTTCTCCTCAATATGTTTTCATTTTGGGCTTCAGCTTTAAATTGCTTTTGTAAGGGGCGCCTGGGTGGCTCAGTCCTTAAGCGTCTGCCTTCAGCTCAGGTCATGGGTCCCAGGGTCCTGGGATCGAGCCCCACATCTGGCTCCATGCTCTGTGGGAAGCCTGCTTCTCCCTCTCTCACTCCCACTGCTTGTGTTCCCTCTCTCACTGTGTCTCTCTCTGTCAAGTAAATAAATAAAATCTTTAAAAAAGAAAATAAATAAATAAATTGCTTTTGTAAAATTGTTCCACTACGAAAGAGGAATACCTCTGAAATAGATAATGATTCTTAACATATTAAAGTCCCAATACTACCATTTTTATTTGATACCCTGTGCTGCTCTTAAGTATGTGCTAAATGGTTTTTCAACATTAACATTAAAATGAATTAAGATTAAATTTGTAATTATTTTTTTAAAGATCTTATTTATTTATTTGACAGAGAGAGAGGGGGAGTGGGAGAGGGAGAAGCAGGCTTCCCGCTGAGCAGGGAGCCTGATGCGGGGCTTGATCCCAGGACCCTGGGATCATGACCTGAGCTGAAGGCAGCCGCTTAACCGACTGAGCCACCCAGGGGCCCCTGTAATTATTTTTTTAATTCAGATAATTGCAGATCTTTAAGAACGTTTCCAGACTAGGTTTGATAAATGCAACACTGTCAAACCCATTTGTGAAATAGATCTACAGACTGCCCATACATAGCAAAATTCCTTTTCAAAATGAGCTCAAATATTAGTACAACTTTAGTTATTATATTGTTCATTTCTTCCATCCACACCATCATCATGTGCACAGTCTTTTAAATCAGATGTTCCCATCGTGTGTGTAAGATGGGAAAGAAGGGGAAGTGAGGGAGTAATAAGACAGACATCCTGATTTTAATCCTGGCTTTGAAAAATAGGCTTATGATAAATTATTTTGACCTCCTAAGTATTGTATATTTTAATTTGATAGCCATTCCACCTCTTTTCTACAGTTCACTGAGGCTGTAAACAAGAGAAGATGTACAATGGCATACCCTGAAAATTATACATTTTTGAAAAGGTCAAAATAGTGGATTCGAATGTTGTTATTTGTAATTTACAGAATACATGAGGCATTCAAATTGAAATAACTCATCATCTTGACAGATAGAGTAGGAACAGCATTAAAATCGCACAACATGAATCCATTTGGGAAACAGGCAAAAGAAATAAAACATAGGCAGAGCCCAATCTCTTTCTTGATTTCCTACAATGATGCTCTGTTTACTTATTCTTCCACAGGCACTAGAAACCCATGAGGGTACCTGGAATACAAGTTACATTTCCTTCAAATGTTAGCTTAAAATATGTTGAAAGAAGGAGAACTTGAGACTAGATCAAATTTTGTTATACAAAGAGATAGCAGGAATGTAGTATAAAAAGCACTGGCGGACTTGGGAAAACTGTACCTTAGTTATCAGGTCCTAATTAGCTATATGACCTTAAAATATCACTTTAATTCTCTGGGCTTGAGTTTCCTCATGTGCAAAATAATGTAATCAGACCAGAAGTTCTCATAGGATCTTCTTAGCTCTAATATTCTGACCTCTCATTTGACGTTTTGATTTATAATCCAAATCTCCTTCCAGACTTTTCCACAGTAGATCGTTTCCAAAGATTGCCACCAAAAATTATGTAGTTTCTTTTTGGAAAAATGGAATTGATTTCCTTTCCTCTTGAATTTGGATTTGCCTTGTGACATACTTTGACCAAAAGAACATGGTGAAAGCGATGTCCATTTCAGGCCTAGTTTTTAAGAGACCTATTACCTTCTCCTTGTCATAGAAAAGAGTTGCTAAGTAAAGAAGCTTGGACTAAAAAAGTGAATAATTAATATCATGTGGAAAGAGAAAAGCCACATGGAGGAGAAATGAGGTGCTTCTGACAAGGTCAACACCAAGGCCCCAGAAATGTGAGTGAGGTCATGATGAATATTCCATGCTCAGAAAAGCTCTCAGCTAAATTCAACTGCATGAATGATCACAGTTGAAATAAAGTGCAACAACAGAATCACCCAGAATCCCACAGCATCATAAGAAATAATAAATACTTGTTTTTAAGACACTGAATTTCTAGGGTATTACAGAGTTATAGATAATTGAAATGCCCATTTCAGTAAATGACATCTCTATTCACTCAAATGTTCAAATCAGAAACATGGCAAACTTTCATTACACTATCCTCTTTCTCACCACCCCATATCCAATCCATTACCAAGCCCACTATATGCAAGCTTCCTGAAGACAGGAACCATGTCTCTCTTGCTCACTACTGCATCTCTAGCATTTAAACACAGTGTCTGAGACATACTAGACTCATTTAAGGGAAGTTCTATTGATCTTACCTCCACCAAAACCTTTAGTCTGAGCCACCTTCATCTTTTGCCTGAAATACTACAATATCTTTTTAACTAAAATAAGCTCGGTGGGGGCACCTGGGTGAATCAGTCAGTTGAGTGTCTGACTCTTGATTTCGGCTCAGATCATGATCTGTCCTGCATCGGGCTCCACACTCAGTGCACAGTATGCTTGTCCCTCTCCCTCTGCTCCTCCCCCCACCTCAAATAAATAAATAAATAAAATCTTTTAAAAAATAAAACAACAAAATAAAATAAGCTGGATGAAGTGTATATAGGAACTCTGCTATTTTTACAACATTTCTGTAAGTCTAAAATTATTGCAAAATAAGAAGTTAAAAAATATATGTATTTTTTATACAAAATACATTGCATCATGAGACTTCTTTGATTAGAATCCTCCTTGAGGTTCTGCATGATGTGACAACCCCTCACCTTTCTGATATCACTTCATGCCATCCCTACTTCTGTTTCCACAGATTACAATGTTCTAGCTACATTGGATTGAAGTCTCAAGTACTTTCAACTTTTTCCCTTCTGTAGGACCATAACATAGGCAATTCCCTTTGCATGAAACACATTCTCCTCAATTTTTGCATGCTGTTTCCTTCTCATTCTTTAAGTCTCCACTTCTAAACTTGCTGAAACCATGCATCTCTACCCGTCCACAATCTAACTGATGTCTCTCAGAACTCTACTTCCCATTCATAACACTTAACACAATTTTTAAATTTACATTCATGCAAAATTGGTTAATTTACTTAACTCGGTCTCCCTTGTTAGACAATAATCACCACGAAGAAAACTGTATCTGTGTTATATCCACAATGTTTAGAACAGTGCCTATACATCATTAGCACTCAATAACTCTTTGTTGAATGAGTTAAATCTAGTGAACCTTCACTTAAATTACATATTTGTATTAAATGTCAATAAAAATCTATGCAAATTAGAATACATTGGCAAAGGCCATGTTTGTGGACATGAAAGAGCACCTTTAAGTAAGAAAGGGAAGGTGAGAGGTTATTTTATGGCTCTAGAAAGAACAAAAACAAAAACCATCCCACATGGCCATACTGATATTAAAAGAACCTAGGGATAACAACAAAAGTGAATGCTATACTTTTATTTACTGGACTATAGTACATTTATTTATTCAGCACTTTTTGACCATCTTTTATGTGAACTGCCTATTGACTACAGTGACTACACATGGCATCTACACTGCCTTGTACTAGATGCTAGAAGGAAGACCCAGGTTGCATCATATGTTTAGACTAAAAGAAATCCTAGTGACATACAGCAATACACAATCCCACTACTACAAAGCAATAATCTAGAAACCTGATTTATAATTATCTGTAACCTACTTAATAAGATAACAATAGATGTGTGTCAGCTATTTTTTCTCTACTTCCCAAGCTACTCCTTTTCTCCACAATTTATTGGGCTAAAATAAGAAAGAAACATAACCCTGAAGTTGTACTTGCTTACCATACCATTTCTATCATATGTATGTATACTCTTAAGATTAAGTTGGTCAGATTTTGCTCTCCTCAGTGCTATGTTATAATGAAAGATTTTAATTCAATTTTTGATCTATAAACTGATACTGCTCCATAAATACAAACTTTATAAACATATCAGGATCTCAGAATTTTCCCAGTGATGAGGAAATATTTCTGTCAAGGGAGACAGCTAAAATGAGTAAGCCCTTATGGCCCTAAGACAGGGAGAAAAAAAATACTTCAAATAAGGCCCAATTTTGAAAGGTGTTTCATATATACACAAGGATTTTTCTCTGTGTACTTGGTAAACTAGATTTGTAAATTCAGGACTGAGGCCACAGCTTATTTTTAGATAAGACTGCCCTTTTAAGATCTGCATGAGACCTGCCTACGTGCTTGTCTAATAGTATATCTTTCCAGAAGCCACCAATAATATGAAAACTCAAATGTCAAGGCTTCCAAACATTCAGACTTTAGTACAGCAAACTTCTCACTTTGGAACTGAAGATTTTACTTCTCATCCAGATTTCACTGTCATATGGATATCACCGTAAGTAGGTGTGGTGTTATGGATTGAATTGTGTACCCAAAAAGCTATGTACCTAACACCTGGTACTTGTGAATATGATCTTATATGGAAATTGGGTCTTTGTACAGTTGAGACAAGGTTACACTGAAGTAAAGTGAGATCTATAATCCAATCACTATTGCCCTTATAAGAAGAGGAAAATTTAGAGACAGAAAAAGACACAGACAAGGAGAGAATGGCATGGGATGACAGTGACAGAGATTGGAGTGACACACCTACAAGACATGAAGCATTACTGGCAACTGCCAGAAGCTAGAAAAGAAACATGGAACAGATTCATCCTCAGAGTCTTCAGAAGGAACCAACACTGCCAACACCTTGATTTCAGATTTCTAGTCTCTGGAACTGTGAGACAACACATTTCTGCTGTTTTAAGTCACTCAGTTTGTGGAACTTTCTTATAGCAGACCCAGGAAATTGTACATGTAGTAAGGCTAAGGGTTAGTATGTCACAGTGAAATATGTAGTCCACCTATATAGGCTTGCACCTCTGTATTTTTGTGGTAAATAGAGAAATATTATTAGGTTTTTAGGCTCTGTCAAAACCACTACAGACTTTTCATTATTCGATATGGAAGCTAATTTTTTTTTCTCTATTTAGAAAACTGGAACTTCTGGTCTACCAAGACTGAAGAGTGTTAATATACTTCAAACTTTAAATAATGTAGTTGCCTTTCACTGCTGGTAGTAGTCCAATTAATTCACTGGGAACTATTTTAAAAGCTCAATATTTAAAAACACTATCACATTCCCTATGGAGACATACAAATAGACTAAGCAATTAAAATGACTGCATTTAAAAATTCTGATTCCTTCATTATGGACTGCTAAGCAATTAAAATGACTGCATTTAAAAATTCTGATTCCTTCACTATGGACTGCTAATCCTGGATTTAAGAAATGGCTCTGATCTATGGGCTTGAGAAGTAAATGATCCAGAATGTTCCTAGAGAGAGAATATGGTGGAAAAGTTATGTTTTTCCATATTTCTGCTTTATACTAATAATGAGACCTCAAGGTTGCTATTATTTATGGTTTCCATGCTTCTGTATAATTTAAATTGCTCTCACTGTTTGCAAATTCCAAGAAAATGTGCAGTTCCTGACCACAGAGTAGTTAATGAAATCAAAACCATTAGCCACTGAAGAGGAAATCAAAAGTTTAAGGCTGTTCCCACACGAATGCCACAAGTAGATAAAAGAGGCCTTGAATCAGGTATTTGTTGTCATGCAGACAAAAATTTTAAAAGATGCTTAGCTAACTACTTGAAAAAAAAAACACACTGAATTTGGTCAAAGTGGTTTGTGTGGGTTGATAGGACCTAAAACTTGTCAAGAATTTTAAATTGGTAGTTAGCCCTAGAAACCTAGACAGTATTAAGCTTATTTTCTCAATGGCAGAAAATGAATGGTGTAGTTATCACTGACTGTGGAACAAATGATTATGGGGCTCTTTCATGTAGCAATTCCTGTGAAAAAGGTTTGGGGATTTAGCTAACCACAAGTTTAAAGTATTGGCCAACAGTGTGATGTGGCTGCTGAATAAGCTCCACAATCTCAAGCTACATTTATAATAATAATGAGCCTTCTACAAGCACGCTGCTTTACATTGTGAAAAGTACTTTCATACACATGATTTCATTTTACATAGTGACCAGATTATAGGAAGTAGGTACCCTGTTCTCTATAAGTTAGGCCACAGTTGGTATATGGTTTCATATTTTAAGATATAGACTAACATTATTATAGCATATTCAGAAGAAGATAGTCATAATAGTGTAAAGTTTCTGTAAGAAGTTACTAAAAATTGGAAATATTTACCTTAAGGAAGACAAGATGCTGGGGGAACCTGGTACTTTATTCAAATATTTGAATGGGTTAATGGAAGAAAAATAAATGTACTCTCTTACAAGAGGGAGATCATGGATCAGCACAAAGAAGAACATTCTAGTGACCAGAATCATAAAATAACTGAACAGGCTGCCTTGTGCAGATAGTGAGTTCTCCATCGTCTTCAAATTTCTTCCAGACAATCCTCTTTTAGGGATGCTCCCAGAGGTATCCCAACATTGGGTAGGAGTAGATGACTATTGTGGGAACCATCAGTGCTCATTGACATCCATGTGTTCCTCTACATTCTGCAGCCTCTCTTGAAAATAGGTTGGCCATTAGCTGAACTCTAGACAGTAAAATGCAGTTGGAAGTAATATATACTACTATCTGTTCTGGTACCTAAAAACACTCTTGTGATATCTTCCTCTCCCTGTCTCTGTTTCTCTCATGCTTGCTCTCACTCTCACTCTCAATCTCTCTCCCCTTCCTCCAATAGGTAAATGCAGATGATTCAGCAGAAGGCTCTGAAAGGTCACTCGGGGATGGTAAAACCACTATCATAGAAAATCACCTGAACACTGAACCAGATCTCATGTTAGCAAAAATTAAAGTTTTCTTATGTTAAGCCACTGCAGTTTTGTGGAAATTTATTATATTTGCAGGGGTTACTTATCCTTACTAATATAAGAACCGAGGTTTCTTCCAATTTTAAGATTCTGTGAGTATTGATAGCATGAATAAAACCACAAGGTTGTGTTTTAAATAAACTGAATTTGGAAAGTATACAAAAATTAATGGGAGAGCTGCAGTGAGGGATGTTGCCAGGCCATCTGAAATTTGATTATCTCAGAAATTTATTCACTTGTTTATTCATTCATTCATTCATATATGCACATATACATACATAAAACATTAACTGACCATCAGGCACTGTGCTAATTTCTGGGGGAGAAATGTTGAACAAATATCTAAAAGTCAAGTTCACAGTATATTAAAGAGAGACAGACAATCAACAAATTAAGGTATAATTAAAAGCCAGGCATGTTGGGATGGGAAATTTCATAAGAAATTTTTCATAAGGGATTTTTTTTTAAGAAAATAAGACATACCTTCTTCCTGGAATTATGGATCAGGGATCAGGAAAGGTATCAATAGGAAGTAATGCTAAACTCATTATTGCTATAAAAAAGTGTCAGGTGGTTGGAGGTGGAGAATGGCATGAGTTGATGCATAAATAAAAGTAAGGGAAATAGATTTACATAGCTGGAATAAGGGGTGCAAGGACAGGATAGGACCGAAGAAGTAGGTGGCAGCCAGTAATCAAGGAAAAAATGGTGTTTTCTTTCCTAGGTAGGTAATAAAGAGTTACTGAAATAATTTAATCAGGAGAGACAGATAAGATTTACATTTTTACATTTACATTTTACTGGCTATAATGATGAGAGCTGATTGAAGGTGAGCAAGACTAGAAGCAGAGAGACCAATTTGGAATCCATTATAATACTTGTCCCAGTGAGAAATACAGGAGCCCAATCTGAAGCTGTTGAAACAATGATACAGAAGATTCTAAGTAGGGAGAATTCTAAACACTGATGGTATGGTATGCAAAATGAAATAGAGGGAGATGTGCATGTCAAGTCTTCCAAAGTGTCTGACTTGAAAAATCTCTATGAAAACACTTCTCACCAACTGTCCTGTAAATTTTTGTCGCAGTAACAGATAACATGTAACCTACCTTCTTAACAAGTCTTTAAATGTACAATACAGTATTGTTAATTATATGTTCACTGTTATACAGCAGATCTCTGGAACTTTTTCATCTTGCATGACTGAAACTCTATACCCCTTGAACAGCAACTCCCCATATCCCCTTTCCCCTAGCCCCTAGAAACCACCATTCTACTTCCTGCTTCTAAGAGTTTGACTACTTTAGATACTTCATATAAATGTAATCATACAGTATTTGTCTTTCTGTGACTGGCTTATTTCACTTAGCATAATGTCCTTGAGTTTCATCCATAATGTAACATATGACAGGATTTATATCTTTTTTTTTAAAGATATTTTTTATTTATTTATTTGGCAGAGAGAGAGAGAGAGATCACACGTAGGCAGAGCTGCAGGCAGAGGGAAAGGGAGAAGCAGGCTCTCTGCTGAGCAGGGAGCCCGATGCAGGACTCGATCCCAGGACCCTGGGATCGTGACCTGAGCCGAAGGCAGCCGCTTAACCAACTGAGCCACCCAGGCGCCCCGACAGGATTTATATATTTTTCTTTTTTTTTCTTACACATTTTTATTTAAATTCAAGTTAGTTAACATAGAGGGTAGTATTGGTTTCAAGAGTAGAATTTAGTGATTCATCACTTACATATAAAACCCAGTGTTCATCACAAGTGCCCCTCTTAATGCCCATTACACATTTAGCCCATTCTCCCACCCCCCACCCCTCCAGCAACCCTCAGTTTGTTCTCTATAGTTAAGAGTCTCTTATGGTTTGCCGCCCTCTCTATTTTTATCTCGTTTTATTTTTCCTTCCCTTCCCCTATGTTCATCTGTTTTGTTTCTTAAATTCACCATAGGAGTGAAATCATATGGTATTTGCCTTTCTCTAATTGACTTATTTCGCTTAGCATAATACTCTCTAGTTCTATCCACATCATTGTAAATGGTAAGATTTCATTCATTTTGATGGTTGAGTAATATCCCATTGCATATATATACCTTTTTTATCCATTCATCAGTCAATGGGCATTTGGTTTCTTTCCATAATATAGCTATTATTGATAGTACTACTATAAACATTGGGGTGCATGTGTCCCTTTGGATCACTATTTTTGTATCCTTTGCAAAAATACCTAGTAGTACAATTGCTGGGTCATAGGACAGTTCGATTTTTAGTTTTTTGAGAACCTCCATACTGTTTTTCAGAGTGGCTGCACCAGTTTGCATTCCCACCAACAGTATAAGAGGGTTCCCCATTCTCCCTTTCCTCACCAACACCTGTTGTTTCCTAAGTTGTTAATTTTAGCCATTATGACAGATGTGAGGTGGTATCTCATTGTGGATCTGATTTGTATTTCCCTGATGATGAGGGATGAGCATTTTTTTCATGTGTCTGTTAGTCATTTGTATGTCTTCTTTGGAGAAATGTCTGTTCATGTCTTTTGCTCATTTCTTAACTGGATTATTTATTTTTGGAGTGTTGAATTTGATATGTTCTTTATAGATTTTGGATAGTAGCCCTTTATGTCATTTGCAAATATCTTCTCCCATTCTGTAGGTTTCTTTTAGTTTTGTTGATTGTTTCCTTTGCTGTGCAGAAGATTTTTATCTTGATGAAGTCCTAAGAGTTCATTTTTGCTTTTGTTTCCCTTGCTTCCAGAAACGTGTCTAGCAAGAAGTTGCTATGGTCAAGGTCAAAGGGGTTGCTCTCTGTGTTCTCTTCTAGGATTTTGATGGTTTCCTGTCTCACATTTAGGTCTTTCATCCATTTTGAATTTATTTTTGTGTATGATGTAAGAAAGTGGTCCAGTTTCATTCTTTTGCATGTCACTGTCCAGTTTTCCCAACACCATTTGTTGAGGAGACTATCTTTTTTCCATTGGATATTCTTTCTTGCTTTATTGAAGATAAGTTGATCATAGAGTTGAGGGTCCGTTTCTGGGTTCTCTATTCTGTTCCATTGATCAATGTATCTGATTTTGTGCCAGTACCTTGTCTGGCACCTGTCTTGATGATTACAGTTTTGTAATAGAGCTTGAAGTTTGGAACTGTGATGCCTCTCACTTTGCTTTTCTTTTTCAACATTACTTTGGCTATTCAGTGTCTTTTCTGGTTCCATAAAATTTTAGAATTGTTTGTTCTAGCTATGTGAAAAATGCTCGTGTGATTTTGATAGGAATTGCATTGAATGTGTAGATTGCTTTAGGTAGTATAGGCATTTTAACAATATTTGTTCTTCCAATCCATGAGCATGGGATGTTTCCCATTTCTTTGTGTCTTCTTCAATTTCTTTCATAAATTTTCTATAGTTTTCAGAGTACAAATCTTTTACCTCTTGGTTAGGTTTATTCCTAGGTATCTTATGAATTTTGGTGCAATTATAAATGGGATCAATTCCTTGATTTCGTTTCTGCTGCTTCATTAATGGTGTATAGTCACACAATAGACCTCCATATGTTGATTTTATATCCTGAGACTTTGCTGAATTTATGTATCAGTTCTAGCAAATTTTTTTTTTTTTGGTGGAGTCTTTTGGGTTTTCTACATAGAGTAACATGTCGTCTGTGATGAGTGAAAGTTTGACTTCTTCCTTGTCAATTTTTGTTGTCTGATTGCTGAGCCTAGGACTTCCAGTACTATGTTGAACAACAGTAGTGAGAGAGGACATTGCTGTCCTGTTCATGACCTTAGGGGAAAAGCTCTCAGTTTTTCTCCAATGAGGATGAAATTAGCTCTGGGTCTTTAGTATATGGTCTTTATGGTGTTATGCTCCTTCTATGTCTACTTCTTTGAGGGTTTTTATCAAGAAAGGATGCTGTATTTTGTGAAATGCTTCTTCTGCATCTTGAGGAAGGCCTGTGTGCTATATAATTCCCTTTTATGACCACCTTCACTGCATTCCAAAGGTTTTGGACTGTCGTATTTTCATTTCCTTTCATGTATGTTTTTATTTCTTCTTTAATTTCTTGGTTAACCCATTCATTCTTCAGTAGGAAGTTCTTTAACTTCCATATATTTGTGGCCTTTCCAAATTTTTCTTCTGGTTGACTTCAAGTTTCATAGTGTTGTAGTCTGAAAATATGCATGGTATGATCTCAATCATTTTGTTTTGGTTGAGGCCTGATTTGTGACCTGGTATGTGAACTATTCTGGAGAATATTCCATGTGCATTCAAAAAGAATGTGTATTCGTCTGCTTTAGGATGAAATGTTCTGTTAAGTCCATTTGGCCCAGTGTGTCATTCAAAGTCATTGCTGGGAGTGGGGTGTTAAAGTCCCCTACTATGATTGTATTATTATCAATAAGTTTCTTTAAGTTTGTTATTAATCAATTTACATATTCGGCTGCTCCCAAGTTGGGGGCATAAATATTTACAGTTGTTAGATCTTGTTGGATAGACCACTTTATCATGATAATGGTGACTTTCTTCATCTCCTATTACAGTTTTTGACTTAAAATCTAGTTTTTTTCTGGGGCACCTGGGTGGCTCAGTCGTTAAAGCATCTGCCTTCGGCTCAGGTCATGGTCTCACGGTCCTGGGATCGAGCCCCACATTGGGCTCCCTGCTCGGCGGGAAGCCTGCTTCTCCCTCTCCCACTCCTCCTGCTTGTGTTCCCTCTCTCGCTGTGTCTCTCTTTGTCAAATAAATAAAATCTTAAAAAAATAAAATAAAATCTAGTTTTTTTCTGATATAAGTAATACTACTCCAGCTTTCATTTGGTGTTCATTAGCATGATAAATGGTTCTCCTGTCCCTCACTTTCAGTCTGGAGGTTCTTTGGGTCTTAAATGAGTCTCTTGTAAGCAACATATCAATGAGTCCTTTTTTTAATCCATTCAGATACCCTATGTCTTTTGATTGAAGCACTGAGTCCATTTACATTCAGAGTAATTATTGATAGATATGAATTTAGTGCCACTGCATTACCTGTAAAGTTGCTGTTCCTATAGATTGTCTCTGTTCCTTTCTAGTTTTTGTTGCTTTTGGTCTCTCTTCACCACTCCAAGGGTCTCCTTTAATATTTCTAGAAGAGTTGGTTTAGTGTTCATGATCTCCCTTAGTTATTGCTTGTCTTGGAAACTCTATCTCTCCTTCTGTGGGGAATGACAGCCTTAATGGCTATAGTATTCTTGGGTGCATATTTTTCCCAATTGGCACACTGAATATATTATGCCACTCTCTTCTGGCCTGCCAAGTTTCTATGGACGGGTCTGTTGCTAATCTTATGTGTCTTCCCTTGTAGGTTAAGGACCTTTTGTCCCTCACTGCTTTCAGAATCATCTCTTTATTTTTCTATTTTGCAAGTTTCACTATGATACATCTTTGTGTTGACCTGTTTTTGTGGATTTTGTGGGGAGTTCTCTGTGCCTCTTGGACTTGAATGCCTGTTTCCTTCCCCAGATTAGGTAAATTCTCAGGTATAATTTGTTCAAATAAACCTTCTGCCCCTTGTTTCCACTCTTCTTCTGAGACTCCTCTGATACAGATATTATTGCACTTTGTGGAGTCGCGAGTTCCCTAAGTCTACATTCATGATCTAAGAGTTTTCTTTCCCTCTTCATTTCAGCTTCATTTTTTCCCATAATTTATCTTCTATATCACCTATTCATTCCTCTGCTTCTTCTATCCTTGTGATTATATCCAGTTTTGCACCTCAGTCATACCTTTTTCTTTTCTTTCTTTCTTTTTTTTTTTTTTCGCCTGACTTTGTTTTTAGGTCTTTTAGCTCTGCAGCAAGTGTTTCTCTGGTGTGTTCTAGGCTCCTTGCAAGCCCAGTTATTTTCTTATGACTGTTGTTCAGATACATTGCTTTTATCTGTTTTGAGTAAATCCCTGGCTTTGATTGCTTCTTGATCTTTCTTTTAGGGATAATCTCTCCATCTTGTCATTTTCTGTAGGCTCCTGTCTTTTGTGAGTTATGAAAGCTTATTATATTTCCTCTCCTGAGAGTAATGCTATAGTAAGAAGGGGTCATAAACTGTCCAGGGCCTGGCACTTCAGGTGTATGCTGTGTGCACTCTGCTGCTGTGTTTTGGCTGCTCTTTCCCATAAGTCAGTCTTCTGCAGAGTTCCTCCTTGCTTGCAGTGGGAAGAGCTTGGACCTTTAACTAGGTATGCTTTGATTTGTTTGTTAAAATAAGCTTCCTTTAAAAAAAAAGGCTGGTCCAAAAAAAAAAAAGAGAAAAGGAAAAGGAACAACAATAACAACAAACACAAACAAAAAACTATAAGCCTGATTCCAAAGGACAAAAAAAAAAAAAAAAGAAAGGCCAGTCCTATTTCCACCAGAACTGAAGCTGACACTGTGGAACACTCTATGATCAGTAGACTTGGTGCATGTGGGGAGCCTGTGCTAGTCTTATGGGGGTAGAAGCCCACTGCACTGGCTCAGTCAGACCTGCCTTAGAAAAGATGAACCTGAAACGTGCAGTTGGGGTGGGGTTTGGTATAAGCGGCTCCAGCCTTCATTGGGGTCACTGTGTTGCTCACTGAAGTCCCACCATGCTGATGGGTGGGTGGGTGGGGAAATGGCATCCCCCCACTCTCTCATCCCTGGAGAAGGGGGCTTGCACCCACTGCTGCTCAGGCAGCCCTCAGAGAAAAGTGAACAATCTCTCCTCTCCTCTTGTGTCCCAGGCTTCCATCAGATCACTGACCCCACCCTGTCTATGCCCGGGCTGTCTGTACTCCCAGTACCACAGTTGCCCTGTGTTTTATCTCTGGCATGAAGCTGGGATTCAAAACGCCAAATCTTTAAAGAACCCAGCAGGGCATGGACCACTCCTCTCATCCAGAGGAGAGCCTTGCCAAGCTGTGTCTGGTGCCATTTAATCCCAGAAAAGCAGTCCCATGGCCATGCAGGTGCTTGGAGTTTATGGTGAATCACAGTAAAAAGCAGTGACCCAGTTATCTGTCCTTGGCATGTACCTCAGTCTCCTGCCAATAAAAGGCCACCCAATGCCGCCCACTGGGTCTTTTGTCCTTGGAGAGGTAATATACCCTCTTTCAAATGTATTCCAGGAAGTTCGGGAATGTTCTCTCCCAGTGTGACCCAGGATATCCCTATACCATGCTGTCTGTTCCCAGGCCTCTGCCCTCCTCCTCTGGAGCACTGCCATGCAGACCCAGCTCAACTGCGGTGAATGCCATGGACTTCCAACACTTCAGAATTTGAGCTCTGCTACTTGCAAAAATGTGATAGTTCCTCTTGACTTTCCAGTCAATGGTTTTGGGGAAGTGTTTTTCTTGTGTGAACCTATTCACTGCTCTCTCTCCCCCTTTCTCTTTCTCTCTCCTTTCTCTGTGGAAAGGGCTCCCTCCACTCTGAGGCACCACGGCTTTTCTCTCCCCCAGTTCACATCTCCGCATCGCATACCTGCCAAGGTCTGTCTCTCTAATTGTTCAGATTGGTCTTTTAATCCTCAGATTGATTTCCTAGGTGTTCAAAATGATCTGATTTCAGTCCAGCTGTGTTAAAAGGACAAGAAAAGCCCAGGGTCCCCCTACTACTCCATCATCTTAACTCCCTTATACCTTTCTCTTAAAGGCTGAATAATATTCCATTGTATGTATATACCACATTTTCTTTATCCACTTATCCATCAATGGACTTTTAGATTGTTTCTATACTTTGGCTACTGTGACTAATGCTGCAATGAACATGGGAGTGCAAATATTTCTTAAAAATAATGATTACAATTATTTTGGATAAATACTGAGAAGTGAGATTGCTGGATCAAGTGGCAATTCTATCTTTAATTTTTTGAGGAACATTCATATTGTTTCTCATAACGGCTGCACCATTTTACACTTCCATTAACTGTGTGTAAGGGTTACAATTTCTCCACATTCTCAACAGCATTTATTTTCTGGGATCTTTTTACTTTTTTTTTGTTGTTGTTGTTGTTGTTGTTGTTGTTGTTTAAAGATTTTATTTATTTGACAGGGAGAGACACAGCGAGAGAGGGAACACAAGCAGGGGGAGTGGGAGAGGGAGAAGCAGGCTGCCTGCGGAGCAGGGAGCCCGATGTGGAGCTTGATCCCAGGACCCTGGGATCATGACCTGAGCCGAAGGCAGATGCTTAACGACTGAGACACCCAGGCGCCCCAGTTGTTGTTGTTTTAATAATGCACATCCTAACATGTGTGAGGTGATATCCCAATGGGATTTTGATTTACATCCACTTGATAATTGGTAATGTTGAACATCTTTTCATAAACCCATTGACCATTAATATATCATCTTTGGAGAAATGTCTATTCAATTTTGCCAATTTAAAAAATCAGATTGTTGGATTTTTGTTATTGAGTTGTAAGAGTTCCTTATATATTTTTTACATTAATCAGAAATATGGTTTGCAAATATTTTCCCATTCTGTAGGTTCCCTCTTCACTCTATGGATTGTTGCCTTTGCTGTACAAAAACGTTTTTAGTTTGTTATGTCCCACTTTTCTATTTTTTTTTTTACTTTTGTTGCCTGTCCTTTAGTATCATATCCAAGAAATTATTGCCAAGACCAATGTTCTGAAGCTTTTCCCCCATGTTTTCTTGTAGGAGTTTTTGGCCTTACATTTAATTTTTAAATCAATTTTGAGTTGATTTTTGTATAGGGTGTACAGAAAGAGTCTGATTTCATTTTTTTTTGCATGTGGATATCCAGTTTTTCCAACACATTTGTTGAAGAGACAATCCTTTCCCTATTGAGAGGACTGAGCACATTTTTGAAGAGTTTATTTCTGGGTCTCTATTCTGTTCCATTGGTCTACATGTATATTCTCATGCCAGTACAATGCTGTTTTTATTGATTACTCTATCTTTGTAATATGTTTTAAAGTGAGGAAGTAAGAGGCTTCTAGCTTTGTTCTATCTCAAGATTATTTTGGCTATTCAGAGTATTCTGTAGTTGTGTATGAATATTAAAACTGTTTTTTGGGGCACCTGGGTAGTTCAGTTGGTTGAGCTTCATACTCTTGATTTTGGTCATAATCTCAGGATTGTGGGATTGAGCCCTGCATTAGGCTCTGTACTCAGCGTGGAGTCTGCTTGTCCCTCTCCCTTTCCCTTTGCTTCTCTCCCCACCCCCTAAAAATAAATAAATAAAATCTTTTGAAAAATAAAAAAAAAACCTGTTTTTTAAATATTTCTGTGAAAAAAGTGCTATTGGAATTTTGTTAGGGATTTTATTGAATCTGTAGATTGCTTTGGGAAGTAGGGACATTTTAACAATATTAAGTCTTCTGATCCATGAGGTAATTTTCTTCTATTCCTAGTTTGTTCAGTGATTTTATCATGAAAGAGTGAATGAATATTGTAAAATACCTTTTCTACATCTACTGAGATGATCATGTGCTGTTTATCTTTTATTCTGTTAATATGGTTTATCACATTGATTGATTTCTATATATTAAACCATACTCTCACCCTGGGGATAAATCCCACTTGGTCATGGTGTATGATTCTTTTATTGTACTGTTGAATTTGGTTTGCTAGTAATTTGTTGAAGAGTTTTATATCTATATCCATCATGGATATTGGCCTACAGTTCTGTTTTCTTGTAGTGTCCTTGTCTAGCTTTGTTATCAGGATATGCTGGCCTCATAAAATGAGTTTGGAAGCACTCCTTCCTGTTCAAATTTTTGGAAGAGTTTGAAAGGATTAACATTAATTTTTTCTTTAAATCTTTGATAGAATTCTCCAGTGAAGTAATTTACTCCTGGGCTTTTCATTATTGGGAGGTTTTTGGTTACTGCTTTAATCTCCTTACTAGTTATAGGCCTGCTCAGATTTTTTATTTCTTTATAATTCAGTCTTGATAAGTTGTATCTTTACAATTTATAATTTTTTCTAGGTTATCCAATTTGTTAGTGTATAATAGGTCATAGTGGTCTCATAATTCTTTTTATTTCTGTGGAATCAACTGTAATTTTTCTCTTTCTTTTTTTAAAAATATTTTATTTATTTACTTGAGAGAGAGAAAGAGTGAGAGCACAGAGGGAGAAGGAGAAGCAGACTCCCCGCTGAGCAGGGAGCCCAATGCAGGACTCGATCCCAGGACCCCAAGATGATGACCCGAGCTGAAGGCAGATGCCCAACAAATTGAGCCACCCAGGTGCCCCATATTTTCTCTTTCATTTCTAACTTTACTTATTTGAGAATACTATATGTTTTTCTTAGTCTACATAAAGTTTGTCAATTTTGCTGATAAAAAACATCTTAGTTTTGTTGCTTTTTTTTCTATTGTTTTTCTATTCTCTATTTCATTGATTTCCTCTCTAATCTTTGTAATTTCCTTTTTATTCCTGCTAATCTGGCCTTAGTTTGTACTTTTTCTAGTTCTTTAAGCTGTTCGGGTAGGTTGTTTATTTGAAACCTTTCTTCTTTTTAATGTAGGTATTTATTACTATAAACTTCCCTCAGTTCTGCTTTTGATGCATCCTATAAGTTTTTGTATGTCGTATTTTAACTTTTGGTTTTCTTAAGATATTTTCAAATTGCCCTTTTGATTTCTTCTTTGATCCATTGGTTGTTCAAGACTGTCTTATTGGATGTCCACATATTTGTGAAATTTCTATTTTTCCTTCAGCTATTTGTTTCCAGTTTCATTCCATTGTGGTCAGAAATGATACTTGGTATAATTTCAATCTTCTTACATTTGTTAACACTTGTTTTATGACTTAACATGTGATTTATCCTCATAAAATGTTCCATGTGTGTGCTTCAGAAGAATGTGTATTCTGCTGATGTTACATGGAATGTGCTGTATATGTCTGTTAGGTATATTCATCTATAGTGTTGTTCAAGTCCTTTATTTCAGATCAACAGAAGTGTTGATCTTCTGTCTGGATGTTCTATCCATTATTGAAAGTGGAGTATTAAAGCCCCCTACCATTGTGTTGCTATCTATTTCTCCCTCCAGTTCTGTCAATGACTGCTTTATATATTTGTGTGTCCTGATGTTTGGTGCACATACACTTCTAGTTGTTATGTGCTCCTGGTGAATTGAGCCTTTTATCCTTATATCCTTATGTAATGTGTTTCTTTGTCTCTTGTGACAGTTTGTTTTGTTTTGTTTTGTTTTTTACTTGAAGTCTATTTTGTCTGATATATGTATGGTCACCCCTGCTCTCTTACAGCTAACATTTGCATCGAAAATTTTTCTCCATTTTTTGCTTTCCACCTCTGTGTGTCTTTATACCTAAAATGAGTCTCCTAAACAGTGTATAGTTATCTCTTGGGTTTTGGGTTTGTTTTGTTTTGTTTTTAGTTCTTATCTATTAAGCCACTCTATTGTTTTGATTAGAGAGCTTAATTCATTTTGACTTAAAGTAATTACTGGTAGTGTAGACTTAACTACTGCCATTTTGTTAATTATTTTCTATCTGTCTTGTAGCTTCTTTCCCTCTTTTCTTTTGCTGCTGTCTTCCTTTGTGTTTCATTGATTTTCTTTTGTAGTGACATGCTTTGAGTCCTCTCTCTTTAATTTTGTGTATCTCCTACAGGTATTTTCTTTGTGGTTACCATGGGGATGACATAAAACATCTTGTAGTTATAACAATCTATTTTAGCTGATAACTACAATTGCATACAAAAACTTTTTATTCCAACTTTGTAACTTTGTATTATTGATATCACCAATTCCATCCTTCCAAATTGTGGACCATTAACATATTTTATAGTTATATTTATTTTTCTACTTTTGTCTTTTAACTCCTATACCATAATTAAAATGATTTCTACACTACCATTGCAATATTATAGTATTCTGTATTTGTCTATTTAGTAACTTTTATAAGTGAACTTTATATTTCCATAGGTTTTCATGCTGCTGCCTAGTGTCTTTTCATTTTAATTTGAAAAACTTCCTTTACTAATTCTTATAAGGCAGGTCTGATGGTATTTACCTCCCTCAGCTTTTGTTTATCTGGGGAAGTCTTTATTTTTCCTTTATTTTTGAAGGGCAGTTTTGCTGAACCTAGTATCTTCGGTTGGCATGTTTTTCTTTTTCTCCCTTCAACTCTTTAAATATATCATTCCATTTTCTTCTGGCCTGCAGAGTTTCTGCTGAGAAATTCATTTATAGTCTTGTGGGTGCTTCTTTGTGTGCAATGAATCATTTTTCTCTTGCTGCTTTCAAAATTCTTTCTCTGTTTCTGACAATTTGCTTATAGTGTATATTGGTGTGGACTTCTTTGTATTCATCATAATTGAAATCTTTTGGGCTTTCTGAATCTGGATGTCATGACCTTCCCCAGATTTGGGGATTTTTCTCGCATTTCTTCAAATAAACTTTCTGTCCCCTTTTCTCTTTCTTCCCCTTCCGAGACTCCTATAATGTGTATATTGGCCCACCTATTGGTATTCCCTAGGTCTCAGACTTTCTTCACTCTTCTTCATTCTTTTTTTTTTTTCCTTTTGCTCCTTTGACTGGATAATTTCAAATGACTGTCTTGACTTCACTGATTCTTTTGCTTGATCAAATGGGCTGTGGAACTTCTATAATAAATTTTTCAATTCAGTTACTGTGTTCCTCAGCTCCAAAATTTTGTGTTGTTTTTCTTTTAATTTTCTACCCCTTTGTAGATATTTTCACTTTGTTCATTAATCATTTACCTGAGCTCACTGAACATCTCCATGATTGCTAATTTTAGTTTTTTGTCTGGTAATTCACATATCCCCATCTCTATATGTTTGTTTTCTGGACTTATTTGTTACTTCAATTGGATCTTTTTTTCCTACTACTTTGTGTGCCTTGAAACTTTGTGTTATTATCCATGCATTGGAAAACACAGCCACCTCTCCCACTCTTTACAGAAAGGCTTCACATAGGGAAATACCTTCATTAGTCAACCTGGCTAGAGATTCTGGGGTCCTCTCAAACCTTTTCCGCAGATGCATCTTCCCTAGGCTGTGTAGTTTTCCAATTAGAGAGGGTTGCTGGTTTCTTTTCCAGGGGCTTTTAGTATTTGCTCCCTCCAGTGTCTGTCTGCAATACCGCAGGTTCCCTTGTACTGCTTCAAGGTGCTGAGCTCTCTTGTTTTCTGTGGCCCCTTAGATATCTCAGACATACTGGTTCCCCATCAGCACTCTAAGTCTGGAGACACAGAAACCAATCCATTTCACAGTTCCCCAAGAAGCCAGAACATTGGATGTATACTCCACTCTTCTCTTTCCCTTCCAAGGGAGAAGTTGCAAGGTGGGCTTCTCCTACCATTTGCAAGCTGTTCTAGCTTGGAGGAGGAGCTGACATGGTTAAAATACAACAGCTTTTCTTACCCTTTCAGTGAAACTGTTCTTGGCTTTGAGCTTGCTTGTGGTACTGTGAATTCTTATCTGAATTTTGGAGTTCTCATAGAGGTTTTTTTAACTGTTTATTGTTGTTAAATAGGTGTTTCTGTAGAGGGACAAGATCTGGTGCTTCCTATTCTACCATCCTGATGATGTTTCTTCTAATATTGTTTATTTCAATCACCTCAGATAAATTCCAATCTCCCTAGAACCATGTCTGCACCTTAGCCATCTGTGTGTCTCCACTGGACCTTACACAGTTGGTTTTCAATAAATATCTTAGTGACTGGATGAGTCCTATCAACAATCCTAGTTAAGAATAAGAGGCCCTTCCTAGGGGTGCCTGGGTGGCTCAGTTGTTAAGCGTCTGCTTTCGGCTCAGGTCATGATCCGAGGGTCCTGAGATCAAGCCCCGCATTGGGCTCCCTGCTTGGTGGGAAGCCTGCTTCTCCTTCTCCCACTACCCCTGCTTGTGTTTCCTCTCTTGCTGTGTCTCTCTCTGTCAAATAAATAAATAAAATCTTAAAAAAAGAGGCCCTTCCTAAAACTTTCATTGAATGAGAATAAGCATTCCTCTTTACCAAATAAACCAAAGCAGACACTTCTTTCTATCTTCTTTAAGAAAGGCCTACACGTTAGCCAAATCCTAATTCTCATAATTTAATATTGTGAAGATGTAAAATTTTCCTTATGGTTCAAACTTCTACTCATCCTCTTCCCCACTACAACCAATTAAGGATGGAGTTGTAGAGACAGAGATCAGAAACAGAGATTGAGAAGAAAGAAAATAATTAGTTTGATAACTAGGAGAGCAAACAGAGGATTTTGAAGAAAGAGGAGGTGTCCATTACACATTGAATTGTGTGCCAGACAAGGTGTAGGAAATAACTTTTCAGTGGTGCCAAAGGGTATAAAATGGTCTTGAAAAGAAAGAGGCAATACAGGAAGATGTAGAATTAGGTAATTATAAGAAGATATTTAATTAAACAACTGAGAGTTTTAACAGAATGGTGGGATTGAAGTCAGGTTTCAGTAGGATGAGAACTAAAGGAGGCATAGTAAAACAAATAGTCTATATAAACTTTTTCAAGCAATTGAGTGTGAATAAGAAAAAGAAATGAGATAGTATACTTTGAAGAGGAAGCAGGATAAGGAAAGTATTTTTAATATGTATATTCATTTAGAATGGGGGGAAATTTAATGTATTGATTATGGGACAAAACTGGAAAATGCAGTTGTAAGAAGGGATAATTGAAGGTTAGGAAAACATATGGGAAGGTGTGAAATCAAAAGTAAAGGTAGACAATTTAAACGTGGAAAGAGATAATGGTACTTCTTCCTAGAAAGAGAAAAGGGGAAATGAAAGGATAAAAATTAAGAAATATTCTGAAATGGAATGGAAGAAAACAGGCATTTCATGTTCAATGGCCTTGGTCTGTTTCTTATTTTTTTTTAAGATTTATTTTTTAAAATTTTATTTATTTATTTATTTATGAGAGAGAGAGAGATAAAGAAAGAGAGAGAGCAGGGGTAGGAGCAGAGAGAGAGGTACAAGCAGACTGCACTGAGCACAGAGCCCCACGTGGGGCTTGATCCCAGAACCCTGAGATCATGACCTGAGCCAAAATCAAGAGTTGGATGCTTAACTAACCACCCAGGCGCCCCTTTTTTATTTATTTTAGAGAGAGATAAAGAGAGAGAGAGAGCACTTGCGTGAGAGGGGCAGAGGGAGAGGGAGAGAGAGAATCTCCAGCAGACTCCCCTCTGATCATGAGGATCTCTCTTTCTCTCTCTCTCTCAAATAAATAAATAAAATCTTTAAAATAAATAAAATTTAAAAAGAATTCTTTGCACATCAGAAGAATGTACAAACTAAAATCCTTGGTATCAACAAATAGCACTAGAGAATAAACACAAGCACAGAGTACCAATCTGCAGAGCTTAAGAGCTACTAGTTTAATGTACTAAGTGGTCAGTCATGAGAACATCTGTTGCTAGGTTAATAAGCTAATTACTAGGCTGAGAAAGGAAGTAGCAACACAGCTAGAGGTGAGTAGATAGACCATTCCTTCTGTACATTCCTATATATATAAAAGCAGAGCTAAAATAATTCTGGGCTAATAATGGTCAGGCTAATAATTATTTATTCATTACTGATACAGCAGACTCTTCACTATTATGTTCAGTTAAACTGCCTGTGGGTGTTACAAAGAACATTAATCCCACACATGTCAGTGGTTAATAATGGCTCATCATATTTTATAGAAGTTTAAAAAATTAATTAAATGGTACCTGAAATAAAAGCTTTGAGTCCTTAAAGAAGTATACTGCATAAATATGATATATCACTATTAAAATTAACCTTTCCTTTTCTGCAATTCTCTTATCCAGAATTAGCATAATTCTATTCCTTTCCAAGGTATGTTCATTTTCCCATAATTGAGGTAAGGGGGTTTTCAAGTTGAGTCTTGACCAACTCCACACATTCACATTCTTTTATTCCTTTGATGACTTATCACCACAATCAGCCTTGAGACACAAAATGGTTGTCATCTCACCAAGTTAAAATCTTATCAAACAGCTTAATTATACATAAATTAAAATCATCATTATAACAATAGGTGGACCCTCAATATATTTGCAACTAAAGAAATTAAACTATTTGAAGTAGACCCTCAGTGGTCCAGAGTGCTTGTTCTGGAAAACCTGCAAATTTTGCACGTGCAAAATTTCGATATAAAGAAGTTCTGCAACTAATGAATCATTGAACATTATATCAAAAACTAATGATGTGCTATACATTGGTTAATTGAATTTAAATTAAAAAAAAATAAAAAATAAAGAAGTTCCTGGTTTTATGCTGCATCTGTAAACAAAACCAAAGTGTACTTTTTGATATGATGCATACACTATTCATTCAATTTTCAAAATCCAGATACTGGCAAACACTATACTGTTTCTGTCAGAACCGGACTTAGGCCAAGTTTGTCCTCTACTCTTTTTAGAGAGGTTCCTTTCTCACGTAAGAAGTCTTAAAGTGCTCCTAATTGCCAAATGTGTCCTCTCCATCACCCAAAGCCCCAGTTCTTTCCGATTTTCTTTCTCAAGGACTTTGCCCAGAGTGACAATACTTTTGTGAAAATCAAATGTCAACTCTTGTAGGTCTAATGTCACTGCCTTTGATCTTTCACTATTCATTTGTTGCCTGATTTCTGATGGCTTCTCAGCCTTTGACTTTCCCATCTTACTAGAAACCCAAGATTGGTGTGTTCTCTGACCTGACTTATTTGCTCACTACCTTGCTGACACCTCTGCAAGCTCTAAGCTTCTAAGCTTCAGGTTGCTACCTTGACTCTACACTATCAGCTCTGATTTTACAAACCTCTGAGATTTTCCTCCAGATCTCTTGCTTGAGCCCCATTTTGTGTTGATCCTGATCTACTGTTGCCAACCATAATAATACAGAGATATTTGGAGTAAAGGTGATAAGGGAAGGGGTAAGATTTCTGTTGTTCTCTAAATTACAACAACACATGTGCCTATTAACAGGACCAGATATTTATATACCATTCCTGATATCTCTAAGTAATTTGTGGAAAGAACTAGTTCTAAAGGAGCAAAAGGTCATCCAAAGTTTAAGCCCTATCTATACAAATAAAGTGTAGAGAATAATTAAGGGAATTATCTAAATGATGCAAAGTCAACCTTCCTCCTCAATTATGAGAACACTTAAAAATGGCTTATGTATGAACTAGCCAGATGATACTTCTCTCACTTTTCTATAAGTATGCCATAATATGAAATCCACTTTTATTTGTATAAAATAATATAAGACATTTGAGTTGGAAGGGGTGTCTAAATTATTCTGTTTTTTCCCCCAGTTTGTGTTGGATGTTTAAATATAGAATGTGTAGCTTTATTTTTTCCCTCTTCAGATATTTAAAAAGTATCCATTATCCACTGACTAAAATGGATTAGAAGACAGAACTGCTGAAAAGTACTATAAAGATAATGGCATTGATATCAATACAAACAGAGCACACTGTTGGAGAATAATGTCCTCACTTGACATGTGTTCCTAATAAATTCCAAAAGCAGAGAGTTCCCTAATTTGTTTTTTAGCTTCTAATCTATCCTTCCCATCCTTGAATGACACATGAATTTCTTAATATCTCTTTAGATGCTGGAGTACATGCAGCTTTCTAACCATTTAAATGTACATCCCTCAAGAAACTTTTCTGTATGGTCTTGTGCTTCATAGCCAGTTTTCAGGTATGTCTGCAGCTTTTGAATTAGTTTGCCATTTGAAAAAGTGTTTTGGCCTGAGTTACAAATGTAAAAAAAAAGTAAAAATAATACTCTCTTGCTTATTTTTTATTTTCCCACTGAATCAATTCACACTCAATATTCTTTTAACTTATTCATAGAATCACTCACTTTCTGTCCAAAAATCTATTTCAAGAAAAGGGAAGAGAAGTAAGCTCTCAGTGTAAGAAGACTGAGTAAACAACACATTAATGAGTATTATGGGTAAGTGTTAAGAGTGCCAGCTTAGGCCTCACTACTCATAAACTGCTTACTAGCTTGGGTAAGTTATATGACTTCTCTGAGCACAATCTCCTCATTTAAAAAACGGACCATAGACATTTCTTCAACAAAGGCATACAAATGGCAAATAAGCACACAAAAAGATGTTTAGTATCATTAGCCATTAGGGAAATGCAAATCAAAACCACAATGAGATACCACTACATACCCATTACGTTAAATACTGTTTTAAAATAGTGGAAAATAACAAGTGTTGGCAAGGATGTGAAGAGATTGGAATGTTTGTGCATTTCTGCTGGGAATGTAAAATGGTGCAGTTGCTTTAGTAAAAAATCTGGCAGTTCCTCAAAAGGTTAAATATAGAGTGACCATGGGTGCCTGGGTGGCTCAGTTAGTTGAGCGACTGCCTTCGGCTCAGGTCATGATCCCAGGGTCCTGGGATCGAGTCCCGCATCGGGCTCCCTGCTCTGCGGGGAGCCTGCTTCTCCCTCTCCCACTCCCCCTGCTTGTGTTCCCTCTCTCGCTGTGTCTCTCTCTGTCAAATAAATAAATAAAATCTTTAAAAAATAAATAAATAAATAAATAAATAAATATAGAGTGACCATATAACCCAACAATTCTACTCTAGATATATACCCCAAAGTGATAACATATGTTCACACAAAAATTTATACACTAATGTATATAGCAGCATTATTTATAATAGCTGAAGAGTGGAAACGACCAAAATGTCCTTCAACTGATGAATGGATAAATAAAATGTGATATAGCCATACAATAGAATATTATTTGGCAATAAAAAGGGATGAAGTACTGATACAAGGTATATATCTGAATCTTGAGAACAATATTCTAAGTGTGAGAAGGCAATCACAAAAGAACACATGTTGTATGATTTCATTTATATGAAATGTCCAGAATAGGCAAATCTATAGATACAGAAAACTGATTAGTGGTTGCCTGGAGCTGTAGGTGTGGGTGGGGGTGGAGGACTGGGAAGTGACTGCTAATGGGTATGGAGTTTCTTTTGGGGATGTTGCAACATATTGAAATTGACTGTGGTGATGCTTGCATGACTCTGTGAATGTATTAGAAATCACTGAAATGTATGATTTAAGTGGGTCAGTTGTATGGTATATGAATAATATCTTAATAATGCTTTTTTTAAAATGGGACAAGCAGTTTCATCTATCTCATAGAGTTATTGGGAAGATTAAATGAGATAATCCATTAAAATATTTAGTACAGTGTCTAGCATCTTTCAAGCAATCAATAAATGATAGTTTTACTACTACTACTACCAATAATAACTACTAGTAGTAGTAGTAGTATTGAAGCTATTATTAAATAATATTATCAGTATTATAATACTGATATCATATGATTAAATATTATCAGTATTGGGCGCCTGGGTGGCTCAGTCGTTAAGCATCTGCCTTCGGCTCAGGTCATGATCCCAGGGTCCTGGGATCGAGTCCCGCATCGGGCTCCCTGCTCGGCAGGAAGCCTGCTTCTCCCTCTCCCACTCCCCCTGCTTGTGTTCCTGCTCTTGCTATCTCTCTCTCTGTCAAATAAATAAATAAAATCTTTAATAAATAAATAAATAAATAAATAAATAAATGAATATTATCAGTATTATATTATAATGCTGTATTATAATTGTAATTGATAATATTATTTGGAGTAGTAGAGCTATTATTAAATAATACTAAATATTATTATTAAAACAACTATTACTAGAAGTAGATCTATATTAATACTAAATATTATTATAACAATAACTATTATTAGCTGAGCTATTGTTAAATAAATATAATTTTATATAGCTAAATATATAATATATTTATTATTATTAAAATGTCTGTATTAGAGTGATAGCTCTTTTGAGGATCTAATATGAGGCCTAGATAATCTTTTTTTTTTACACAATGATCCTGCTTAATTAATTTATATATTTTTATTTTATTTTTCAAAATTTATTTAAATTCAATTAATTAACATATAATGTATTATTAATTTCAGAGGTAGAGTTCAGTGATTCCTCAGTCTTATATAACACCCAGTGCTTATTACATCATGTGTCCTCCTTAAAGTCCATCACCCCATTCCCCCCACTCCCCTCCTTTAAGGCCTAGATAATCTTACCACACTCGGTATGCTATAATAAAAATAACACAACTTTGGAGTCAAACAAATCAGATCAAAATTTCATTTCTGCCACTTACTAAATATGTAGACTGAAGAAAGTATTTTATCTGTCTGAAGCTGAATTTCCTCATTTGCAAAGTATTTCAACAATACCTACTACTTCTTTGGACTCTTATGAGGAATAAATAAAACAGTGTATGTACAAATGCATTTTACAGTGCCTAGTACATAGTGAATTTTCAAATAACTTTGTTTCCATTTGTGTAAAATCACAATATTGGTATTAACAAAGTGTGATGAAATACTTTCAAGCTTATATTAAATCTCAATGGGACATAAACTTTGGCAACATCCCAAAACAACAATATATGCAAGAGGTCTGGTCAATAATCATGTTATTCCTAAAATGTTCATAATCAACTTATCACATTACAGACAAATCTTTAGTAAACTATTAAATTTTTCTTTTTATTCTTTTTTTAAATTTTTATTCCTAAGCGTCTCAGAACAAGTACAACTAAGTTATAGAAACTAAGACAAAATAAATAAACCAGTTTCATTCTCAAGCACTAATATGGCAGCCAACTTGTAGGGAAAAGGTTTTGGCCAGATTTTCCAAAGTTGTAAATAATTATAAATTACAATTTTGTATATTTTGGGTAATAAAATTGTTTTCAGTTTGGGGTGGCCCATGCTAAGCTCATGCATGTTATCCTGCAAAAAACAGATCTTTAGGTAACACCCTAGAATGCCTACAAGGGAGAGTGAATGCTGTCACAAACCAGTTACAACTGTGTGCCAAGAAAGGTGAGTGAACTTGCTTTCCAAAGTCTTCACTTATTCCAAATTAGATGAAAGTTTTCAAGGAGTTATTTGAAGCTAAAGGGTAGGAGGAGTATACAAAAACACAAAGAATTCAAAGAAATCCCTTGCTACCACCATTATATCCACAATGCATATACCAAATCATTACTCAAGCTAATGAAATTATCACGTATTGCTATTTATATTGATAGTAATTCTGGCTTGACATTTTCACTCAACTGGTTGGTGACTTTCTTTGGATTGTTTGTTCTATGACAACTTTAGAAAGAGTTGACTAATTTTGCTAAACTGAAGAGATACAAGGGTATCATAAGTTTCCCTTTTTAGGGGCACCTGGGTGGCTCAGTAGGTTAAGAATCTGCCTTCAGCTCAGGTCATGATCCCAGGGTCCCAGGATCCAGCCCTGCATCAGGCTCCTTGTTCAGTGTGGAGTCTGCTCCTCCCTCTCCTTCTGCCCCTCCACCCCTCGTGCTTTCTTTCACTGTCTCTCAAATAAATAAATAAAATCTTTTTTTAAAAGTTTCCATTTTGGCAGCCCTCAGACCTCTGGTGAAGCCCAAGATCATTAAAAAGAGGACCAAGAAGTTCATCCGACAACAGTCAGAACACTATGTCAAAATTAAGCACAACTGGAGAAAACCCAGAGGCATTGACAATAGGATGCACAGAAGATTCAAGGGCCAGATCTTGATGCCCAACATTGGTTAAGGGAGCAACAAGAAAACAAAGCACATGTTGCCCAGTGGCTTCCGGAAGTTCCTAGTCCACAACGTCAAGGAGCTTGAAGTGCTGCTGATGTGCAACAAAGCTTACTGTGCAGAGATTGTTCACAATGTCTCCTCCAAGAACTGCAAAGCTATTGTGGAAAGAGCAGCCCAGCTGGCAATCAGAGTCACTAATCCCAATGCCAGGCTGCACAGCGAAGAAAATGAATAGATAGCTTGTTGTGCACGTCATATTTGTGTTAATAAAACCATAAAACTACAAAAAAAAGTTTCCATTTTTAGTATTGCCATATTGAAGCAAATGATGGATAATTTATTATTTCAAAAGGTTATATCTTTTGCAATTTTTAATTATTTTCATGTAAATTTAGTACTTGAGTTAAGGTTACACAGATATATCATTATATTTAGTAAAAGTCAGAGTGTAGAACTGTTAATTTATGAGTCACTCTCCCTTTTCCCATCTCTGTTTTGGCAGTTATCATATTGCATTGTAATTCTGTTTCCACATCTGTCTTCCCCAGTAGACTGAGAATACCTTAAGGTCAAGGACCTAATTTTATTCACCTCTATATCCCCAGGATCTAACACAGTGTTTGACATCTGTTAAGAACACAAAAACAGTTTCTTTGTAAATAAAGTTTTAAAAAGATAGATTTGGTTGAAAAGCTCATTTCCTATTTTAAGGCTTCAATTAGTTACTTATTTTTGCCTTGTAGTCTTGAATATTGCATTAAATATTATATTTTGCTTTATACCCTTGTATAGTCTTTTATAGTAGTCTCTTAGGAGAACTAATACAATTTTCAGTAGAAATTGATATGCTGGTGAAATCGATTTCTGATGAAGATTAACACTCCTTTATTTACAGAGAAAGTTTGAGCCAGTAGCATGTAACACAGTCATGAAATATGAATTTGAATAACTTGTATAAATAAGATAAATTCTGAATGAGAATAGAAGAGAAATAAAGAGAATCTTTCATACTGGAACAGATTCATCTAGAGATGACTATCTGTTTTTTTTTTTTTTTTTTAAACATCTGAGGTATTCAATTAGCTTGGACTGTCCCACTGGTCTGAGTTTTTCTGATATGCTTTAGGCCCCCAAACCTTCTTTTTGACTCTTTGACACCAAAAGAGAAAGTAAACAGTGTTTATATTTATTTCTGCATAACACTGACTGGTTTATTTTAAGTCTTAGGAAATTTCCAAAAAAAAAAAAAGTTATCATCAATGAGAAGAACAGGTTACATTTCCAAATTTATCTTCAATTGAAATTAGATGTAAAAAAAAAAAAAAGAAATTAGATGTCAGATCTCAAATCTTTTTATCCACATTTATTCATGGCTTTTTCAAAGCTTCTAGGATCCTGTTAGAATTTGTAAAGCATCCCTTTAGGTTCTATTAAAAAAAAAAAAAAAAAAACAGTATCCAAAGAAGGGTCTACCTAACATCAATACATTTCAAGTAGGGCACATGTTGCTATGATGTTTCAATACTTTGGCATTAAAGTGCAATTTGAATTAATATACTGTAATACAGTGTTATTTTTTCTTAGAAAAATTGAAAATATATTCATTTTCAACTGCCAAAAAAAAAGAGCGCTGGTATAGTAAAAGTTTATTTATCAAATTCAAACTAAATTTACCTTCACAGTAAGAAAATAAATGGAAGATAATAGGACCAAATAGGATTTTTTTGTGTGTTTTATACATTGCTTTTGTCTTTATATTTCATACATTACTACAGGCAGCTTTAACAGAATAGGCTTGCTTTGTGAGAGCAAGAGTTTTCATATTCCTTTGTTAAGAATGTGTTTATCATCTCAAAATATATGGTTATTTGGTTAAGATTGATCTTCTTTCAGCATTACAATGTGAACACAATTTAACAACAACCAAACTATCATCACTATGTCAGCAAAAAGTATGTAAATTTCTATAACACTGTGGATGACTAATGGATTACACTATAGAAAAGAGGAAGTCAAGATGTTTATTTTCCTCTAGAGACACAACAAAATATCTGCACTGACGCCAACCATGGACAAAAAATATTCATTTCTACTGAAAAATTTCATTTACTGGACTGCCTTTACAAATATGCAGAACTGAGAACTTACTGTAACCCTCAACAAACACATAAATAATTATTCCGACCATGTTTTCTAAAACTATCCTGGAGCTAGTACTCAAGTATTTCCCACAATATTTCTCATTTTGCATAAAATGCCTGCATGGGATTCTTGTCCATGGGAAAATGGAATTTACAATGCTTTAGAGAAAATGTTTGTTTTAGGTATCTATTGTTATTTAACAAACTACCTAACTTAGTATCTAATGACAACAATTTTATTTTCCTCACAACTTTTTGGGTTAGAAATATGAGAACACTTTACCTTATGGTTTGTCCCTGAACTACATGGCATAAGCCAGGGCAGCTGGGGATATAGGATCCACTTCCAACATGGCTTATTCACTTACCAGCCTTGGTGCTCATTGACCTCTTTTTCTTCAAATGGTGCCCCATCCTCTAGCGCCTCTCCATGTGGCTTGAGCTTCTCATAGCATGGTAGTTTCAGAGAAGACCAAGAGACTTGAAGAGAAGCTGCAAGGTTTCCTTTGACCCAGCCTCCAAAATCCTAGAATATCACTTCTACCATACTCTATTGATCAATAACGTCCTTAAGGCCATCTTGGATTCAAGGAGAGGGGAATGACAAACTATGTTTAAATGGTAAGAGTAGCAAAAAGTCTGTGGCCAACTTTAATCTAATAGAATGTTGTCTCAAATTTTAGGTACTGAGATTTGGGAAACTTTAACTTGGTAATGTGCTTAGCCATTTGAATTGGATTATTCTATTCTTTGGTAGTTCTACTTTTTGTTCTAATTTGAGGATGTCTAAAGCTGAATTTGCTTGATGAACTTTAAAAAACATGAAGGAAAATAATTTCCATAAGTTTTTATGATCTTACTGAATTCTGAAAGTTTTCCAGATATAGGCAGGGACATCCAATCACCCCAATTATTTTTCTCTCTTTTTTGCACTTGCAGTTTCTAAACATTCTGACTGCAGAACTCCCACTGACACTTAGGAGCTCTCTGACATTTACAGTTTTCCTAACATCACCTTACTATTGAGGCATAAGACTAAGTTACAAAATGACTCCCAGGTGTGAATAAATTATGCTAAATAAATATGTAGAAAAGTTAAAATCACCTAAAATTAACCAGTTATGTGCTTTTTCAAATGCCAAAGATCTGGTTTAACTGATTTTGTTTTCCTTTCTCTGAATTACATGGTTGCTTTAGCATTTTAGAGAAATAGCCTTTCTGGGATGAAAAATGGGCAGGTCTTCATCTTTCTGTCAATAAAGTTGTCTTCAAACTGTGTCACAAACTAAAAACTGAAAAGTTCAGCCTTGCACCTAATGTAAATTGGAAGCAAATTACTTTAGTAATTTTACAGGGTGGTGTTGGTGGTGGGCTATTTTGGCATATCTACCTATGTTGAAATACACATTTATACCAAGCACACATTTAGGGATGTCCTAAATAGCACATACAAATTCTGTACCCAGTGAATCTGAGTGAAATCTACTACCTACAATGTTCTCTCTCCTTGCTTTAGAAAAGTACTCCTCTAACATTTTTGTTAAAGCTTGACTAATAGCAGAGGTGAATGAAGAAGTATCCCATTCATGGGCCACAAACACAAAATTTGAGATAGTTGTGTAAATTTTGCTTTCTACTCCTTAATATATGTTTTCATATAAAAATAATTTATCCACTTGAATCTTCATGAAAACTAATGATATAAGATCATCTTATGGTTCATGTAACCCCTGGCAAACCACAGAGTACAACTCAAGGTATTTTCATCCCAGTATTGATGGAAAGAGGTAAGCAAAAATTACTGAGGGTATGTGTCAGCGCATCTAGATTTGGCTATAACAAAACGTAATGACTCTGCAGAAGAATAGAAGTGGTAGGGGGGGAAACATAGCCTAATACTTCAACATCAGCTACAAAATATTCACTATTTCCACAATCCATTACCGACTTTTCTTTTGTTTGTTTATTTTAAAATATTTAATTTTGGTACTTACACTGGTACGTTAACTACAATGTACTATATTTCCTTTTGGAAAAATGAACAAGTTTTTAGGAATGTAATTTTCTCTCATCTATTCTCAAGATAGAAATAAGCCTCTAACAGTCCAAATTGTATTGGAAAGATCAAAAGTTGAGTAAAACACCTTCCAAAGAGGGTGAAATATTGGGGCCAATTCATCTTCCTTGGCTATATAATTGGTAGGTACCACTATGGTCACAGGTTTCAATAAATCATATACCCAAAATAAACCTAGTGCATTTACAGCATATTTGCTCATTTCTCTTGTTTAGAATTGAAGAAATTCTGAGAATTGAAGAATAGAATGAAACCCAAGGTGGATAAAAGCTCACAAATATTAAAGTACATGGTTTAGAGTAAAGGCCATGGTGTGAAAGAGATACTAACAGACTTCTGAATCTCAAGCTCACAGTTCTTGAAATACAAGGATTACTGGTAGGGACTTAAAAAGGAAGGCTGAACACCTTGTGTCCTTATTTGAGTCTGTAAAAAAACATTAGCACCAATAAATCATCTTGTTACTTTTACCAACACTGTATGATTCATAAATATTCAGGATCTCAACCTAAAAACAAGTTTTAAATAGCCCTGGATTATGCCATTGGAAATAATATTATCAAATCATTTTAAGGATTGTACTGAGGGGCTCTTTTATTTTAAAAAGTGCTGTTCTCCAGAAGTTAATGTTCTCTAAATGAAAATTTTGGGCTGGCAAGCATGAAAAGTCTTTTATACCAATCACCAATGCATGACATCTATGAATCTATCAATCACAGAGTTAAAAAGCTCTGTCCTATAGCACACTTAATACCTAGTGTAACCAATTAGTATTACAATTCCTTGATGCAATACAAACTCATTTCCTTAAATTGCTATTGCACTGAACTCCAGGGTTATAAATGAGCAGGCACAAATTGATTTGCATGTAATAACAGAAGCAATAAACCTTTCCTGGTTCATGCAATCTTCCCCATCTGTTAACAGAGAGCAAGCTTAGGATCTATTATTCCCAGAAGGGGACTTACCCAGCTGGACATCTATAACACTTGGCTGATTCTCCATGGGGAACAATGGCTTGGGAGGCTTGTCTGTGAGTAAAGCTAGAAGAGAAAATGAAAGAAGGTAATGGAAAAATTGAGATAAATTGCAGGATAAGAAAGATTCTATTGTGAGTGATATTTAATATTTGTAGACTTGATGGTGTGTAAACATTTATTAGACAGTGTTCTTACTTGAGTTGTTACTCTATCCATATAATATCCATTTCCCAGCACATTTAGAGCCCCATTGATTCACTGTAAATAGGCCATTTCAACAGCTACACTTTCAAACAAGATCAAACAAAGGGACTATTTTGAGTGATTTTTATAAGCTTGTAAGTATAAAGAAATATAGATTTTAAAAGTATAATCAGATAAACATTATATCTCCATATGTACTTTGTGGTGCTAAATATTCTTAATAAAATACAACCCTAATAGACATTTCTGGTGGATTGAACCTTCTACACCTCTGAATCATGCCCCATTCCCCACTCAACCTCTGAAACAATATAATAAAACACTGGTACCTTCATTAGGATAATGATTAAAAATATTGATTGAGCATCTTTTGTCCACCAAGTGCTGTGCTAAGTGCTAAGGGAGAAGGAAGTAAAGTCCTTATATTTACCCTCAATTTATAATCTACGACTATGAACCAAAATTATCATATCAAAATAAAGAGATAATAGAACAAAGACCATCCTAGTGAAAAATTGTAGCATTTGAGCCATAAGACTATATGTGGTAAAGGAATGAAGAAAGGATAGGCCAATATTGGCTGGCAGAGTTGGGGAAAGTTTTATGAAGGAAATGGGTCTCCACATAGACCTTAAAGAATGGAAAAGATTTGGAAAGGTAAAGAGAAAGGAAGAAGAAATGAAGGAAAGATTAACAACACAAACCAAGGAAGAGAGGTAGAACTTAGAGCATAATATGACTAGAGGAAAATAATCTGGTGAGAAGAAGCTAGGTGGGGTAGGGTAAAGAGCAAGCTGCTCATGATGCAGAGTAATTAGAAATGAAAATAGATAGGATGGAACTCAATTCTGGAGGATCCTGAGAAATATGCAGAGGAATTTAGACATGATGTAGTAGCCTACAAGACCATTGTAAATTCTTGGAACAATAGCAACAAACGATTCAAGGGAAGGGCTATCTAAAGATGATTGGCTTCCTATATAGGATGGGTTGGAGGAGAAAAAACAGCTAAGAGGATGTAGTAATAACACAGTAGTGCAGGGCAGAGGTGAGAGAGGATGAAAAGTCATTAGTCGTGGATTCTGGGAAAATTTTTAAAAAGGCAAATTTGACACATGAAAAAATGTTCATCATCATTAGCCATCAGGGAAATCCCAATCAAAATCACATTGAGATACCACCTTACACCAGTTAGAATGGCAAATATGGACAGGGAAATAAACAACAAATGTTGGAGAGGTTGTGGAAAAAGGGGAATCCTCTTACACTGTTGGTGGGAATGCAAGTTGGTACAGCCACTTTGGAAAACAGTGTGGAGGTGCCTCAGAAAATTGAAAATAGAGCTATCCTATGACCCAGCAATTGCACTCTTGGGTATTTACCCCAAAGACACAGATGTAGTGAAAAGAAGGACCATATGCACCCCAATGTTCATAGCAGCAATGTCCGCAATAGCCAAACTTTGGAAAGAGCCAAGATGCCCTTCAACAGATGAATGGATAAAGAAGATGTGGTCCACATATACAATGGAA